>NC_048222.1:129921139-130098609 GCF_002007445.2 Ailuropoda melanoleuca
AAGAAAGAAAGAAAGAAAGAAAGAAAGAAAGAAAGAAAGAAAGAAAGAAAGAAAGAAAGAAAGAAAATATACTCTGACAATATAGCTAAGTGGATCAGGGTTTCTGTTTTCATACTGCTGAAGTTTAAAGTCACAGCAGCAGGGGAGCCCATGTCACTAGGGAGCAATCAAAGGCAGCTCCAAAGTTCCCCAAGTGACAGAGCTGTGGGTGCCCTGGAGCCAGCACAGACTGCCCTAGCCTGGCTCTGCCTGGAGGATCAACCTCCATATGAGAGTTGCAATGTCAGTTTCCACCTTTGAAGACTATTTCTTCAAAGGCATGCATTGTTTTTGTGTGCGCTGTTTTGACTGATGAAAGAAAGGAACTAGTAGATACCCTGCTCTTCCTTGTACAGGTAGCTCCCTTGCAAACAGGATGCACCTGAGAGGGAAGGAGCGTTAGAGCATATGANCTTCCTTGTACAGGTAGCTCCCTTGCAAACAGGATGCACCTGAGAGGGAAGGAGCGTTTAGAGCATATGAAATAAACAGTGGCCAGTCCTGAAGGTCCCCCCATAACCTTCCCTGGGAGAAAATGGGCACATCAGTTAACCTCCTAGGGCATTTATGAAGGCGTATTCAGTTCCCTGCAAGGAGTCAATCACTTTAAGAGGGCATAGAAACTGCCTTCTGTGTATTTTCAGAGACGTGTAGCAGAGCTGCAGAGTAACTCAGGTGTTCAAGTACAATATAATTTCTTCCTTTTCAGAGCTCGTTTGATCTTTCCCATGAGATCCTACTCACCTGAGCTGTGGAGAAAAACATTTGGTCCAACTTGGAAAACCACGTTTGATCTACTAATATAAATATTCTCTTGAATAGCACTCCGTTTTTCAGGAATTGCTTCCTTCCTCACCCCAGTGCTCTAGACAGGGAGACCCCAATAGAATAAGACAGATAGGCTCCCCAAAAGTATATGGTGGGGAGTGGGGAGCTTGCATAGCCTCATGGCAACAGAGAAGAGGGAAGCCTTGGGCATCCCCACATCAGTCCCTGCAGAGCCCTCAGAGCCTCTGTTGCCACACAGTGTCCCTTCCCCCTGATCACTGTACAACCTGTGGCACACAAAGCTGAATCTTTTGGCCAATGAACTCAGCTCTCTCAGGGCTCCGTCTTCCTCACGTGGCCTCACTTTGGCTCTGACGGCTTCAATTTCTGTTCCTGCGGTTGGGCTCCAACTCCGCTTGTGGCCTTGGAGCCCGTGTGGTCGTGATACTTCTCCTTCGCTTAAGCTGACTCACCTGGACCACTGCCTACTGTCCGTGTCCCTCCTGAGGGAATGCAAGATGCTTTTAACACATTCATGCCACAAAGAGTTTAATGGGGACTCTGGTATTTTGACTCTGGCCATGTGGCAACCAGTTGGGGATCCCAAGTCTCTGGTGGTGGTGGTGGCGGCGGCGGCAACAGGAGCAGCAGTGTGTGTGTGTGTGTGTGTGTGTGTGTGTGTGTGTGTGTTGTGCATTGCCTTCAAATTATTTAGCATGCCTTCTACATTCAGAGCTTTTACTCAGAGACAGGACTTCTGGAAATGGTGTCTCTATACCTGTTTTGTCTCTTTCCTTCCACAAGCCAGCAAAACAGTAAGAGGCAGACCTTCCCATTCTTCATCTCAGGTAAGGACTTCCCTTACAAAAAAGTTAAGGATTTAATCTGTCAGGCCAGGATTTTGATACGTTTAATAAATGAGTTAGAGTAAGTTAGGACTTTTTTTTTTTTTTTTTTTTGACAAAGGCTGTGCTTTGGTACTATTGTCTTGCTGTAGCCTAGAGAAGGCTACGTGTAGGAGGCAAGGTTGATGGTAGACCTCCTACTCTTGGAAGGGTCTGCCCTCTCCTTTCCTACAGGGACCTCAGGACTTAGCCTAGGGACTTGTAGGGAGCAGGATTCATAGGAGAAAATGAAACACATCAGTCTATTTTCCTCAAAATACTACCCCCACTTTAGGAGTGGGAGGTGGCTGCTGGGTCTGTTCTGTCCCCCCTTCATTCTCCAGGCTCAGCTGTGTCCTCTAACAGCCCACAGACCATCCCCTCTTCTTTCTCTGGGTTCCTCGGGGGCCCTGGCCATCCCCCTTAACCTGACCTCAACCATTAATGTGAGGAGTGAGGAGAAAAGCATGTCAGTGGGAAGTATAAATGATCATTCCATTTTCCAGAGACAATCTCAGAACCATCTTAACTGTGATTAACAAGGAGAAAGGTACGCACACAGCATTGTTCTTGAGAGCCCTTCTTTCTATAGCAAGGCAAATTCATGCTTTTTCTTGCATGCACAGGAAAACAGAAAACAGTCTTTCCATACTTTTCTTACCTCTGTCATCAAACCAGGAACATGGTATTGTAAGCTCATTTCTTACTTATGTTCAGAAATGCTGGTGTTTTTTGACGGAGATGTGTGGTATATGAAGAATAGCAACAGCAATAACTACACTTCTCCCAAGTGAGCGGGGGCAGGATGTCATGCCTCTTGCAGGGGAGGTGTTATTTGAGGCAGAGTCCTCATTTATATATATTGTGACTAACTGAAAACTCAGAATTGAGGCCAAAATTTCATTTTAATTTCACACTGCTAAAACTGGAACAGTCCCTTCCAGGTCCAGCCGTACCAAGAGAGGGTTTTATTTTTTGTTTTTATAACATTTTATAGCCTTCTAGTTCGCAGGCTCCTTTGATGCATTGAAGACTAAGTGAGACACAGTTCGGAAGAATCAGAACCACCTTGCATTTTAAAAGGTAGCTGTTTAAAATAACCTTTAAAGAAGGTCTAGCAAAAAGAAAGAGAAGAAGGAGGAGAAGGAGAAGGAGAAGAAGGTCTAGCAGTTACCTATTAGCTCCCTGACTCCACCAAGTTATTTTAACCAGAACTTCTCTAATGGATGGTTGCAAGGAGGAAGAGTTGAAAATATTCTGTACGACCAAGAGATACTCCTTGACCTTGGAAATATGATTTAGACTTTTTTGGCTTTTGAATTTTTTTTTTTTTTTTGAGTGGGCTCCACACCCAGCATGGAGCTTGAACTCATGACCCCGAGATCAAGAATTGCCTGCTTTACCAACTGAGCCAGTCAGGCATCCCTGTTTTTGTTTTTTTTTTTTAAATGTAGACTTGCCCTTTGGTGTTCAGGGCTTGGGAAAGGGGTGGATAAATTTGCAGAAGGAGCCCAAAAACCTTCTGGGAAAGAAGGACAGAGACACCTTCCAGCAACCTCCACTCCTTACAGTTTGAGATTAGGACAATAGGGCATGGTAGAATGAGGTGGCTCTGATTAGAACCTGAAGGCACAAAAGAACATCTTCAAGTCCTTAAGGAATGATCTAAGCTGATGACCCAAAGGTCATGAGCTGGGGCTGAGTCTTGCACAAGGCTTGTTCAAGATAGGAAGACCCTCCACCGGACTATAGTGTTCAAGAACAACGATGGAGCTTGTAGGTCTGATCTTGGAGCCCGGCTGGGCACCACTGAGGCTTGGATAGGGGTCTGGGGCAGCAAGGACTTCCTGCACTAACGCAGTTGCAGCCACCAGAGCATACAGGATCCAAGTAGCCACGCAGCAACCACTGCCTGGTGTTTGGACATGAAGCTCTTTCTAGAGGGTGGAAGTCCCTGAGGGCAAATGAAAGGAGCCTTGATGAACTGTACACAACCGAGAGCTATGAGCGTATTTGCATCCTGGGTTGGTGGATGAGTACACCCAGGTTACGAATCAAACCTTACTCCAGATTCAGTGAACTGCTGTGCCCCTCCTCCTCTAGGTGCTTAGGAGTAGAAGGCGGTCTAGAACATGGCCCCTGTCCACAAGGAGTTACTGCTGAATGGGACAGAGGCAGTTGCAGTCAGAGAATAAGAGAATGTTGGAAGCATTCACTGTGCATAAATAATCACAATACATATCTAGCATTTACTAGTTACCGGATCCTGCTCTTAGTGCTTCATATCTCATAACTCATTGAAACTTTCCAATAAGCCCATTATTTTCATTTCACAGATGAAGACACTAAACACAGAATTCAGATAATTTGCCACAGGTCACACAGCAGGATGTGCAAAAGCCAAGACCGAAACCCATAGTCCTATCTCAGAGTCTATGCTCACAGGTGACTACACCACACAGCCGCCGTGCGTGAGCTCACGGGAGCTCAGAGAGCACAAGAGCAAAAGTCAGGTAGTGTAGAAAAATGCACGAGACTAATTTTACATCGTGAATCAAAGCAGAAGTTACATTTTACAGAGAAGCGGACAAAGTAAAAGGCTACTAAGAGCATGTGTGTTGTTTAAGCAAAGGTAGGTTGATTTCTTTAAACTACCCTTTGTAAGTTGTAAGATAAAGAACGTTTATAAAGTCATCAAAACGCTGAGCACTGTGTGCTCCTTCTTAGAGGATAATCAGAGGACCTTAATTTCATTTTCGTATGTCTACCTGCTTAATCAATGTTTTTATTTTATCCTCATGTCTGTATTCAATCAGCAAATATTTAACGAGCACTGAAGATTCAACAAGGAGTAAGATATATTTCTTTCCTTCAAGGAACTGACAGATAAACAAGGATGTAAATAATCAAGCAAAATAATCAGAATAGCATGGAAAGTGCCGTGCTACGGGGACAAATGCAGATAACTGTGGGCACCAAGGTGGGGAATGGCTACCTCTTGATGTGAGTCGGGAAGGGGTGCATAAGGAGAAGTTATTTGAGCTTATGTGAGAAAGGGTAGTGTGTGGAGGACAAAGGAAACAGCACATTTAAAGTCCTGGCAAGAGAAAGCATTTTAGGAAATGAAAGCTGTTCAGTATGTCTGGAAAAATTAATTTTATGTGGGAAATGGCTTGGCAGGCATGGTATTTGATGAGACCAGGGACACATTTGAATTTGAGCATGAGGGTCCTTACAGCAATTTAAGACTTACTGATTCTATTGTGAGGACAATAGGGAACTGTGGAAAGGCTTAAAGCAGGGATGTAACAAATCAGATCTGTATTATAGAAACAAATCCTATTTGCAGCATAGACAAGGTTTGGGGGTTGCTGAGACTGAGGGTAGCTGATCAGTAACTGAAACAGTAAGTCAGGTGAGAGACAATGATAGGCTGACCCTTTCAAATAGCCATTAAGACAAAAAGATATGGACAGATTCAAGAGATGTTAAGGAAGGAAAATCAATTAATAACTGATTGGAAGTAAGGGGCAAGGAGGGAAAGGAGCCAAGAAGGATTTTCACATTTCTGACTTAGTCAGATGGGTGGATGGTGATGTCACTGTGTGCCATAAGGAATAAACTGAATTTGAGCTTTTTGGGGAATGACCATGTGGATATGTCTGGTGGGCTGTGACTGCCCTTTCCTTCGGGGCTGTGGGCCAGGGCGGGCAGTGTCTCACTTGCCATGATGAATTTGGATATTGTCAGCCAAGAAATAGGAGATAAAGCCAGGGGGCAGGGGGAGGAGAGAGGAGAGAGGGATGAGATAAGCCACAGAGTAAATATTCTGTAGAGGAGAAAAGGTGCAGTCTGATGGGTGAGGAAAGTGACTTTTAAGTGCTGATCCCTGAGAATGCCCCAGGAGGTTTTGGTGATTCTGATGAAAGCAGAAAGCAGATTTCGTGAAGTGAGGGTGGTGGAAATTGGATCCAAGTGGGTTGAGATATGAATGATTGGTGAGGAAGTAGATGCTAAAAGCAAGCAAACTCTTGCTAGAAATTTGGGGATTTAGGGGAGACTAAGATAGTTTTGTTTTGTTTTGTTTTGTTTTCAATAGGAAAGATTAAAGACTTAATCCCAAAGGAAAATGGGACTTTGTTAAGCAATCCAAACTCTTACTTTGGGTCTTTCTTGGCTTCTAAGGGGAACTCCTTCACAGAGAAAATTTTGCAGATTTAAGGATGGTGAGGAAAAAAATACTGAAACCTTGGTTGAAAGGATTACAGTAAGTTAATTCTCTCCCACTCTTATCTCTTCTTTCTTGGACCTGGGATACAGTGAAAATAATCTTGTGAAGAACAGAAGAATTCAGAGGAATTTGATATTTTAATCTTTAGTTTTTTACTGATTCAAAAATCTTTCCTCCATCTTGCACAACCCACTTTAGCTTAATGAAATATGATAAGTGATGACTTGGTAAAAAGCAGAAGTCATGATTAATATTGATAAGAAAGCGTTTGAGTAAAAATTGGTCATTTCACTCATGTGCAGATATGTTATGGACTGTTAAAGGTATAAAAATAATTTTAACTAAAATGAAGTTTACAAATTTATTTAATCCCATTTTACAAATAAACACTATGTAATCGTTTGGAGATATTATTGTTGCATTATCTACAAAGATATAATCAATATCCCTTTTTCTTTTTTTTCCAGCAGACTGATTTTTTTTTTTTTTTAAGTAGCAACTTCCTCTTTTAAAGGGCTACACAAAATAGTCTCATAATTCTGGTCTGAGGACAGTTTTTCATTTAAGAATTCCTCCCCCTAACAGACACTCACCACATTTTCTCTGTAAGAGAGCTTCCTTCTCTCCCACAGCAAATCCACCCATGTCTGGATTAGACCAGCCTTGAGTATCTGTCCCACATGCTCACAAGAAACCAAGCACACTGTCCCCGCGGTCTTTGCTTTGGTTATCTTTATTTTACACTTTCAAAGACAGAGGTGTTATAAAAGGCCTTCCTTTCTCTATGAACTTGATTTAATGATTTACAACTTGTTTTTCTTTCTGTGGTCAAGGATTTACACAACCCATTTAGACTCTTTATACTCATTTATGCTCTTTTGCTCAATGTATGTAGTGACAAAATTAATAATTAATTCAATAACTATTTTTTTAAAAGATTTTATTTATTTATTTGACAGTGACAGAGACAGCCAGCGAGAGAGGGAACACAAGCAGGGGGAGTGGGAGAGGAAGAAGCAGGCTCATAGCAGAGGAGCCTGATGTGGGGCTCGATCCCAGAACGCTGGAATCACGCCCTGAGCCGAAGGCAGACACCTAACCGCTGTTCCACCCAGGCGCCCCTCAATAACTACTTTTTAATGTGTGCCAAGGTCTGTGATAAACCTCAAGAACACAAAGGTGAATAAAACGCAGTTTTACCATCTAATAGAGAAAGGAAGGTGTTTCAAGAAAGAAGGTTACTAAATATGTTAAAGATGCTATCATGAAATTATGTCGATGGTGACGTGGATCCACAAGAAAGGAGCAGTCTTTCTGCTGAGGGTCTAGGGAGGAGTTGGGGAAAGCTTCAGGAAGAAGATGTTCAGGACCAACTGAATTATAGTTCCCAGGTCTTCACTGCCTCTTTATAACACAATTATGCATCCATGCCATTTTCCATGAATCACAGTTGACCCTTCAACAACATGGGGGTTAGGGTCACACCTGCTACCATGTAGTCAAAATCCATATACAACTTTTGATGCCCCCAAAGCTTAATTACTACCAACCTACTACTGACCAGAAGCCTGACCAATAACATAAACAGTTAACACATATTTTGTATATGTATTATGTACTATATTCTTACAATAGAGTAAACTAGAGAAAAGAAAATGTTATTAAGAAAATCATAAGGGAGAGAAAATACATTTATAATACTGTACTGTAAGAAACCCACATATAAATGGACCCATGAAGTTCAAACCCATGTTGTTCAAGGGTCAATTGTGCGGCAACTCTGGCTGTTATTCAGGGAAAGTGTACTTTTCCACTCCGTTAATTTGGTGCTTCACCATGTATCTTTTATCAAGCAATGGAATATTAAAAGTGTTTAAATTTATTTTGGTGATTGACTGCTTTTCTGGACCTGCCATTCACCAGGAGAAAAATAGGCCCTGAGTAACCACAGGTCCCATAACGAGAGACACAAAGAGCAGCTGTAAACCTGAGCTTCCCCAGCTCATCTGAAAACCTGACAGCACGAGATACATGATTATGGTTGTAATCCACCAAAATTTGGGGATTATTTATGACCTAGCGTACAACAACTGAAACTTCAGTAATACCAAGATCTTTGATCAGAGCAAGGCAGACATATGTGTCAGGAGGATGGGGTATAAAGGGTATTCCAAGCAGGAGGAACAGCATGGGCAAGTTCCTCCAGGTCCACAAAAGTCTACTATGCACCGCAAGTTGTTCAGCAGATGGTAATACAGGGCATGCGTGGGGCATAGGATGAGACTGAGATAATCAGGAACGGAGTGTTGCGGAAGAGTTTGTTACCACACTGCAAGGATTTAGCCTTCGACCTATAGGTATTAAGAAACCACTAGAATAGTTTAAGTTGATAAGAGGTATAGTTAGCTATGTATTTTAGAAAGAATTAAATTCTTTCTAAAATGTGGGAACAGTGTGGAGCCAGGCCAGGGGCAAGGAGATTCAGGGTACCAGCAAACAACACTGAGGACGGAGAGGAAAACGCAGGCTCCAGAGAGCTTATGGGATGGCCAGCATCAGCAACAGCATTGTCGTTTTCTTCACAAAATCAACCTTCTACAATGCTTCTCAAAGTGAGCTCAGGGGAAGTTCTCAAAAAATCAGATCTGCTGACAGCCAATATTCAAAAAAAGCAGTGCTCTGAATAATCAGTTCATTGAAAAATCAATTAGCCAAAGGCACATTCATTTAAAGTCAATTGGCTAAATAATTCATTCCTCCCTAACCCATCATTTCTCCCCAAACAGTAACGTAAAGGGAGTATAGGCTGGCGTGAAGATACAGAAGAGAGAGACGCAAGGCCAGACGTGGGGGCAGACACAGGGGTTGGAGTGGGGAAGGGGGAGCGGCGAAGTCGGAGGGGTGGGGAGAGTCGGGGTGAGGAGGGGGAAGCCACAACAAAGAGAACATCTTGAGGGAAACATCCTGAATACTGCAGCAAATTAGCTTTTGGCAACAGGTTTTCATTGATTTTCGGTGACTTGCTAGTCATCAGGGAGCAAATAGCACGTTCATGGCGTAGAACTGGAAAGACTTCCGTGAAGGAACAATTCGGAGAGGAGCGGGCAGAGTGGAAGCCAGCAAGGTCTGATGAAGCACCAAGGGGCCAGCGGGGTGAAAACGCTTTTCACCCTGCCCTGCGGGGAGGGGCCGGCGTCTGGGAAGAGGGTTGCGGAGGGGAAGGCCGCTGCGGACCGCCCTGCTGAAAGGGCGCTGCCCGTGCTCCCTCTTGAAAGGGCGCTCTGTGGGCTCCATGTGCCTGCATCGGGTGTGTGTGTGTGTGCGCGTGTGTGTGTGTGTGTGTGTGTGTGGACACAGGGAGGGGAAAGAAGGGGCTTGGGCCGCTACCTCTGCTTCAGTTAGGACAGCTCCGTTATTTGTCTATGTTACATACTAGAGTTTCTTACAATAACAACAACAAAAAAAAGAAGACGACTTACTGGATTACAGACCTTCTATGATGTCCACACTAGAAAATACAAAACAGACAGAAAGCGTGTCTGCTCCAAGGAGACTGCAGTGAAGGCGAGGAGAGAAAACATGCACGGAGGTAAATAACTGTAAGAACTCCTAGAGACTGCAGGCTAGTGAGGCCTACGGGTAATTAAAGCCGCAGAATTCAGACAGGGAGGATTAAAGTCAGGGAGAGTGTGGGGCGCCTGGGTGGTGCAGTCTTCAAGGGTCTGACTCCGGCTCAGGAAGTGATCCCAGAGTCCTGGGATCGAGCCCCACATCGAGCCCCGCATCGAGCCCCACATCGAGCCCCACATCGAGCCCGGCATCAGGCTTCTCCACTGGAAGCCTGCTTCTTCCTCTCCCACTCCCCCTGCTTGTGTTCCCTCTCTTGCTGGCTGTCTCTCTAAGAAATAAAATCTTTAAAAAATAAAAAATAGAGTTAGGGAGAGTGACCCTCTTTAGTTGATCTTTTCGATTTAGTGAATCATGGGGGGTGAAAAAATAATTTCAATAGCAAATATTATAGCAAAAGGTTAATATCTGTAGTATATAATAACCCATACCCTGGAAACTTCCGGTAGGCTGTGATGAAGAAAGGATGTGCATAAAAAATTCACTTCAGTAGTAGGGGTCTGACTGTGTTGTCTGTGGACCCCTGGCAGTCCCCACGGCGCCCTATGTTGACATTGTACAAAAGTAATGGTGGCTAAACTGTTGGCACTGGAGCATGAAACGTGACAATGACACCAAAGTCGTCATCATTGCATTTTCCACTGCTGTGTACTCGTAGTAAAACAGAAAAAAACAAAACTGAGAAAAACAGAAAGGCCAGTTTTACTGAAGTATGTCCTTGATGAAGCAGCAAAAGTTATGTTATGGATTTTATTAAATCTTACTCCTTCAGGACATGTATTGTTAATTTTCTGTGTGATGAAAATGGGAAATACAAGCAAAGCATTTCTATGAGTACCAAAGTACAATAGAGTCTCCAGAAAGCACGTTGGCAGTGTTTAAATTNATGGATTTTATTAAATCTTACTCCTTCAGGACATGTATTGTTAATTTTCTGTGTGATGAAAATGGGAAATACGAGCAAAGCATTTCTATGAGTACCAAAGTACAATAGAGTCTCCAGAAAGTACTTTGGCAGTGTTTAAATTGCAAGCTGAGGGGCGCCTGGGCGGCACAGCCNGGCACAGCGGTTAAGCGTCTGCCTTCGGCTCAGGGCGTGATCCCGGCGTTGTGGGATCGAGCCCCACATCAGGCTCCTCTGCTATGAGCCTGCTTCTTCCTCTCCCACTCCCCCTACTTGTGTTCCCTCTCTCGCTGAATGTCTCTATCTCTGTCGAATAAATAAATAAAATCTTTAAAAAAAATAAAATAAATTGCAAGCTGAACTAGCAATTTTTTTAATGAAGCAATTTTTAGAATGTTTAGAAATGACAGGCAAATTATGGCTATTCAGACTGAGGTATTTGGCAGACATTTTTTCAAAATTGAAGGAAGTGAGCCTGTCACTCACCAATGATAAAATCTGAGCTTTCAAGTGAAAATTAGAATATTGGAAAATATGTAACGACCATTGTGAACTTGATACCTTTCCAGTTCTTCGACACTTTTCTGATGATATTGGTGGTATTATTTTTTTTTAAGGATTTTATTTCTTTATTTGACAGAGAGAGAGACAGCCAGTGAGAAAGAGAACACAAGCAGGGGGAGTGGGAGAGGAAGAAGCAGGCTCCCAGTGGAGCAGGGAGCCCGATGGGGACCTCAATCCCAGGACCCTGGGATCATGCCCTGAGCCGAAGGCAGATACTTAAGGACTGAGCCACCCAGGCGCCCCTATTGGTGGTAATATTAACAAGTTTGAGTTTTGACATTTTATAATGAAATATGATAACATTTGGAAGATCTGCATTACTTAGTGAACTAATATTTTTGAAATGGCTAAGGTGGGATATTTAAAAATCATGCAGGGGTTTAAAAAAATCTCTTCAAAGGCTAAAACATCAATGGATTTTGGTGACAAGAGCACTAAAGTTTCATTGATATGGTTTCAGAATATTTTTTGAAAGTAATCCTTAAGAAACGGCCACTTGTTGAGTTCTGGTGTATCATTGAAAAAGGATAGCTACATTTTTCCAGAAAAGACTATTAAAATATCCCTTCTTTTTTAAAGATTTTATTTATTTATTTGACACAGAGAAAGAGAGAGAGAGGGAGAGGGAGAAGCAGACTCCCCACTAAGCAGGGAGCCTGATGCGGGACTTGATCCCAGGACCCTGAGCCGAAGGCAGGCTCTTAACCCACAGAGCCACGCAGGTGCCCCTGAATCTCCCTTCTTTACCAACTACACTGGACCTTTGAACAAGGCAAGGGTTTGGGACTCTGACCCCCAGAGAAGTCCTAAGTCCATGTATAACTTTTGACTCCCCCAAATGTAATTACTAATAGCTTACTACTGACCGAAAGCTTTCCTAGTAACATAAACAATCAATTAACACATATTTTTTTATGTTCTATTCATTATATACTGTGTTCTTACAATAAAGGAAGCTAGGTAAAAGAAAATAACATTGTCTCAAGGAAAAGAAAATACATTTAGAGTACTGTATCTTTAAAAAATCTGTGTATAAGTAGACCCACACAATTTAAGCCCGTACTGTTCAAGGGTCAACTGTAGTTGGTAAAGAAGGGATACATATCTGTGAGAGACTGGATTTTCTGAATATAATTCAACCAAAGCAACATATTGTGACTGACTACATACCAAAGCAAGTATGAGAATTCAATTGTCTTCTAATCAGTCTGACATTAAAAATATTTGTAAAGATGTAAAAAAATGCCACTCTTCTCAAAAATTTTTTGTTTTGGAAATTACTATTTTTCATTAAAATGTTATATGTGATAATATGTAATAGATTTATTTTTTCAATGAATTAATAAGTACATGTTTTAAAACTTCTCAGTTTTAATTTCTAATATGGTAAAATGTGAAAGGGTGTGACCTACATAAGAAAAACTCTAAGGTCCTTAATATTTTTAAGAGGTCAAAGTGTCCTAAAACTAATAAGCTGAGCATTCCTATACTATAGGAAGTATAACTGTTTAGAATAACAACAGAAAAGTATTTGATCTCACTTGGAATAAAAGAAATGCAAGCTAAGACAATAATAAATTTTCCTTTAGAAGGAGCAAAAGTTTAAATGCTAATGCTCAAGGTGGATAAATTAATTCCTTAAGGTAAAACAGTTATATTCTGAGATTACTGGTCAGAATGTTCAACACTTTTTTGGAGGGTGGGGATAAATTAAAAGCATCAAAAGCCTTCAAAATGCTTGACCTGGTATTAACTTTTAAAGATTAAGGATGGATCTATCGTAAGGGGAAAAGAGTACTGTGCATGAAGATGCTCATTGACATTGACTTGTACCTTAATAAGAGTAGTGAAAATTATAAAACAATCTAAATATTGGGATGAAAAGACGATAGCTTAGGAAACAAGAATGTTGCCACCAAGTGAAGTTTTATCCAGCTCTTTGAATCATATTTCAAACAATTTGAGCAAACATAGAAATACCTGTTACAACTTAAATTTTAAAAATGAGGTACGTAAGTTTGAATACAATAGGATTAAAAATACATATGTAACTATGAGTTTTTAAAAAGACCAGATAGGGACATCTGGGTGGCTCAGTCGTTAAGCGTCTGCTCTGGGCTCAGGTCATAATACCACGGTCCTGGGATGGAGCAGCATCGGGCTCCCTGCTCAGCGGGAAGCCTGCTTCTCCCTCTCCCACTCCCCCTGCTTGTGTTCCCTCTCTCACTGTGTCTCTCTCTATCAAATAAATAAAATCTTAAAAAAAAAAGGACGATAGACATACACTGTGATATTTGTTGTTTTTCTATTTCTATCTTCCTGTATTTCCCCGTATCTTTTATAATAGCTGTATTTTTATTTTTTTACCTTTTTTTATTAAAGATTTATTTATTTATTTATTTATTTATTTATTTATTTATTTGACAGAGAGACACAGCCAGCGAGAGAGGGAACACAAGCAGAGGGAATGGGAGAGGAAGAAGCAAGCTCCTAGCAGAGGAGCCTGATGTGGGGCTCGATCCAAGAACTGATGTGGGGCTCGATCCAAGAACGCCGGGATCACGCCCTAAGCCAAAGGCAGACTCTCAGGAGCCCCTGTATTTTTATTTATAACTGATTTAAAGATAAACTTTATATAGAAATACATGGTATTTCCCTGCAGCTCCCTGTGTCAGTCCTTTCCTTTATCTCTTCTTCGGTATTCAGCAATCTTCCTTTGAAGAGAGTTCAGTGTGGGCAAAGTCAAGAAATGTCCTTTGAGGGGCGCTTGGGTGGCCCAGTCATTAAGTGTCTGCCTCCGGTTCAGGTCATGATCCTGGTGTCCTGGGATGGAGTCCCACATGGAGCCCTGCATAGGGCTCCCTGCTCAGCAGGGAGTCTGCTTCTCCCTTTCCAGCTCCCTGCTGCTTGTGTTCCTTCTCTTGCTCTCTCTCTCTGTCAAATAAATGAATAAAATCTTAGAAAGAAAGAAAGAAAGAAAGAAAGAAAGAAAGAAAGAAAGAAAGAAAGAAAGATCCTTTGATTTACATGTAGGGTGTCTATACATTCCAGTTGGCCCCCAAGGTCCCAGTTTTATATATATATTTAACACAATTATTAATGGTATCCCCTTTCACTTTTTGAGAAAGTTTTCTGATTTTGATGGTAAATTATGGTCTTCAATAGGTATCATGTAGATCCAAATCTAATCTCTTATAATTTTCTTGCTCTGAATCCTCTAAGGTATCTTATCCTAGGTTCTTTTTCTTTTTCTTTTTTTTAATGTTTTTTTATTATATTATGTTAGTCACCATATAGGACATTCCTGGTTTCTGATGTAAAGTTCGATGATTCATTAGTTGCGTATAACACCCAGTGCACCATGCAATACGTGCCCTTTACTACCCATCACAAGTCTGTCCCATTCCCCCACCCCCCTCCCCTCTGAAGCCCTCAGTTTGTTTCTCAGAGTCCATAGTCCCTCATGCTTCATTCCCCCTTCTGATTACCTCCCCTTTCTTTATCCCTTTGTTCCCCTACTGATCTTCCTAGTTCTTATGTTCCATAGATGAGAGAAATCATATGATAATTGTCTTTCTCTGCTTGACTTATTTCACTTAGCATTATCTCCTCCAGTGCCGTCCATGTTGCAGCAAATGTTGAGAATTCGTTCTTTCTGATAGCTGAGTAATATTCCATTGTATATATGGACCACAGCTTCTTAATCCAGTCATCTGTTGAAGGGCATCTCGGCTCCTTCCATGATTTGGCTATTGTGGACAATGCAGCTATGAACATTGGGGTGCATATGGCCCTTCTCTTTACTACGTCTGTATCTTTGGGGTAGATACCCAGTAGTGCAATGGCTGGATCATAGGGTAGCTCAATTTTTAACTTTTTAAGGGACCCCCACTCTGTTTTCCAGAGTGGCTGTACCAACTTGCATTCCCACCAACAATGTAGGAGGGATCCCCTTTCTCCACATCCTCTCCAACAATTGTTGTTTCTTGCCTTGTCTATCTTTGCCATTCTAACTGGCGTAAGGTGGTATCTCAGTGTGGTTTTGATTTGAATTTCCCTGATGGCTAATGATTTTGAACATTTTTTCATGTGTCTGTTAGCCATTTGTATGTCTTCATTGGAAAAGTGTCTGTTCATATCTTCTGCCCATTTTATGATTTGTTTATTTGTTTCTCGTGTATTGAGTTTGAGAAGTTCTTTGTAGATCTTGGATACCAGTCCTTTATCTGTGGTGTCCTTTGCAAATATATTCTCCCATTCCGTGGGCTGCCTCTTAGTTTTTTTGACTGTTTCCTTGGCTGTGAAGAAACTTTTTATCTTGATGTAGTCCCACAAGTTCATTTTATCTTTTATTTCTCTTGCCTTTGGAGATGTATCATGAAAAAGGNGGAGATGTGTCGTGAAAAAGGTTGCTCTGGCCGATGTCATAGAAGTTGTTGCCTATGTTCTCCTCTAGAATTTTGATGGATTCCTGTCTCACATTGAGGTCTTTCATCCATTTGGAGTTTATTTTTGTGTATGGTGTGAGAGAGTGGTCAAGTTTCATTCTTTTGCATGTAGCTGTCCAATTTTCCCAGCACCATTTATTGAAGAGACTGTCTTTTTTCCACCGGATGTTTTTTCCTGCTTTATCAAAGATTAGTTGCCCAAAAAGCCGAGGGTCCATTTCTGGGTTCTCTATTCTGTTCCATTGGTCTATGTGTTTCTTTTTGTGCCAGTACCATGCTGTCTTTGTGATCACAGCTTTGTAGTACAGCTCGAAATCCGGCATTGTGATGCCCCCAGCTTTGTTTTTCCTTTTCAACAGTTCCTTGGAGATTCGGGGCCTTTTCTGGTTCCATACAAATTTAAGGACTATTTGTTCCAGTTCTTTGAAAAATGTCCTTGGTATTTTGATCGGGATAGCATTGAAAGTGCAGATTGCTCTGGGTAGCATGGACATTTTAACTATGTTAGTTCTTCCTATCCATGAGCATGGAATATTTGTCCATCTTTTTGTGTCTTCCTCAATGTCTTTCAAGAGTGATTTATAGTTTCTAGGATATAGGTCCTTTACGTCTCTGGTTAAGTTAATTCCAAGGTAACGTATGGTTTTTGGTGTTATTGTAAATGGGATGGATTCCCTAATTTCTCTTTCTTCAGTCTCGTTATTCGTGTATAGAAATGCAACTGATTTCTGGGCATTGATTTTGTATCCTGCCACCTTACTGAATTGTTCTATAACTTCTAATAGTTTGGGAGTGGATTCCTTTGGGTTTTCCATATAGAGTATCATGTCATCTGCAAAGAGAGACAGTTTGACTTCTTCTTTGCCGATTTGGATACCTTTTATCCCTTTTTGTCTTCTGATTGCTGTTGCAAGGACTTCTAGTACTATGATGAATTATAGTGGTGAGAGGGGGCATCCTTGTCGTGTTCCTGATCTTAAGGGAAAGGCTTCCAGCTTTTCCCCATTGAGAATAATGCTTGCAGTAGGCTTTTCATAGATGGCTTTTATGAGATTGAGAAATGTACCCTCTATTCCTACACTCTGAAGGGTTTTAATCAGGAAAGGATGCTGTATTTTGTCAAATGCTTTTTCTGCATCTATTGAGAGAATCATATGATTTTTGAATTTTTCTTTCTGGATAAAATCTAAGACACCGATCGATTTGCAAATGTTGAACGACCCTTGCATCCCAGGGATGAATCCCACANTGTTCCTGATCTTAAGGGAAAGGCTTCCAGCTTTTCCCCATTGAGAATAATGCTTGCAGTAGGCTTTTCATAGATGGCTTTTATGAGATTGAGAAATGTACCCTCTATTCCTACACTCTGAAGGGTTTTAATCAGGAAAGGATGCTGTATTTTGTCAAATGCTTTTTCTGCATCAATTGAGAGGATCATATGGTTCTTGAGTCTTTTCTTGTTGATATGATGTATCACATTGATTGATTTGCGAGTGTTGAACCATGCTTGCATCCCAGGTATGAATCCCACTTGGTCATGATGGATAATCCTTTTAATGTACTGTTGGATTCTATTAGCAAGGATCTTGTTGAGGATTTTGGCATCCATATTCATTAGAGAAATCGGTCTGTAATTCTCCTTTTTGAGGGGGTCTTTGCCTGGTTTGGGGATCAAGGTAATATTGGCCTCATAGAATGAGTTTGGTAGCTTTCCTTCTGTTTCTATTTTTTGAAATACCTTTAGGAGAGTAAGTATTATTTCTTCTTTGAATGTTTGGTAGAATTCCCCAGGAAAACCGTCTGGGCCTGGAGTTTTATTATTTGGAAGGTTGTTTATCACTGACTCAATTTCTTCATAGTTAATTGGCCTATTTAAGAAATCTATTTCTTCCTGTTTCAGTCTTGGTAGTTTATAGGTTTCCAGGAAGGCCTCCATCTCTTCCAGATTGTTTAGTTTTTTGGCATATAGCTGTTGATAAAAGTTTCTAAAAGCTGTTGATAAAAGTTTCTAATAGTCCTTCCAATTTCATTGGTGTTGGTTGTGACCTCTCCCTTTTCATTCATAATCTTATTAATTTGGGTCCTTTCTGTATTCTTTTGGATAAGTCTTGCCAGTGGTCTGTCAATTTTATGGATTCTCTCAAAGAACCAGCTTCTAATTCTGTTGATCTGCTCTACTGTACTCCTGGTTTATAATTCATTGATTTCTGCTCTAATCTTGGTCAACTTTTTCCTCATGCATGGATTAGGTCTGTCCCTCTGTTGCTGTTCCAGCTTCTTGAGGTGACAATATAAAAACTGCATTTCAGATTTTCTATTCTTTTGAGTGAGGCTTGGATGGCTATGTATTTCCCCCTTAGGACTGCCTTTGCAGTATCCCATAGGTTTTGGACCATTGTGTTTTCATTCTCAGTGGTCTCCATAAATTGTTTAAATTGATTTTTTATTTCCTGGTTTATCGAATCATTCCTGAGCAGGATGGTTCTTAGTCTCCAAGTGTTTGAGTTTCTTCCAAATTTTTCCTTGTGGTTGAGTTCCAATTTCAAAGAGTTGTGGTCTGAGAATATGCAGGGAATAATTTCAGTCTTTTGGTATCAGCTGAGACCTGTTTTGTGACCCAGAACATGGTCTATTCTTGAGAATATTCCATGGGCATTAGAATAGAATGAGTATTCTTTGGTTCTGGGGTGTAGTGTTCTATATATATCTATGAGGTCCAACTCGTCAAGTATGGCATTCGAAGCTCTTGTTTCTTTGCTGATTTCTTGCTTAGGTGATCTGTCTATTGCTGATAGTGGAGTGTTGAGGTCCCCTACTTTTAACGTATTTTTATCTATATGTCTCTTTTTTCTGCTTAAGAGTTGGCTTGTGTATCTTGTTGCTCCCCTGTTGGGAGCATATATATTTATAATTGTCATATCCACTTGTTGGATACATCCTTTAAGAATAAAATAGTGCCCTTCTGTGTCTCTCACTCTAGTCTTTAGTTTAAAATCCAATCTATCTGATATGAGAATTGCTACCCCAGCTTTCTTTTGAGGTCCATTGGCGTGGAAGATGGTATTCCATCCCTTTACTTTCAGTCTGAATGTATCTTTAGGTTCAAAATGAGTCTCTTGTAGTCAGCAAATGGATGGGTCATGTCTTTTTATCCAATCTGCAACTCTGTGGCATTTTATGGGAGCATTTAGACCATTTACATTGAGACTGAATATTGAGAGATATGATTTTAATGATGCCATGTTGCCAGTACAGTCTTTTTTTTATCGATTGTGACTTTCTGTTCTGTATCACTCTTGGGGCCTTTTTACTTTTATAGGACCCCCTTAATATCTCCTGTAGGGCTGGTTTCATGGTTACGAAATTGGTCAATGACTAGTGATTCTGGAAGGTCTTTATTTCTCCACCAATTCTGAATGACAGCCTTGCTGGATAAAGGATCCTTGGCTGCATGTTTTTCTCTGAAAGAGCTTTAAAAATGGTCCCCCAACCCTTTCTCTCATTTGAGGTCTGTGTAGACAGGTCTGATGTAATTCTGATACCTTTGCCTTCGTACATGAGAAATTTCTTTGCCCTGGCTGCTTTCAATACTGTATCCTTGGAGCTAATATTTGTGAATTGCACTATGACGTGACGTGGTGTAGGTTTGTTGTGGTTGAGCTTGGATGGGTCTCCTCTGCCTCTTGGACACGAATGTGTGTTTCCCTTGCTAGATTAGGGAAGTTTTCAGCTACCCTAATTTGTTCAAATATCTCTTTTAGACCTCTGTTTCTCCACCCCCTTGGGGATGCTGATGATTCTGACATTGGAACATTTCATTGAGTCAGTAATCTCCCGTAACCTAATTCATTAGCGTGGATTTTTCTAAGTCCAGATTCTATTTTAGTTTTATCTTCTACTAACCCATCCTCCAATTCGCTGATACGTTCTTCTGCCTCATTCACCCTGCCCGTCAGAGCCTCTAATTTTGACTGCATTTAGCTCATAGAATTTTTAATTTCTGCCAGATTCTCTCTCATTTCCGCCCTTAGAGATTCTATATTCTCATTAACATTTTCGTTAATACTTTTTTCAAGTCTACACATCATCTTGACCATTGTTACTCTGAATTCCATTTCTGATAATTTGGTTATATCCATATCCATTAGTTCTGTGGCAGAGGCTACAGACTCATAGTCTTTTCTTTGCTGGGGGGCACTGCTCCTTCTCGTCATTCTGATGAGGAGATGGTGCAGTGTTGTCCAGAGCCCAAATTATTGACCGGGACTCAGGCAGTGTGCCCTTGTTTTATAGGGATCTTAGGGATGTGGGCTTCTTGATTTTTCATCCTGCCTTCTGGGGGAGGGGTCTGCCACGCCGATACTTAGGAAACCCTGTTTGGGTAGAGTCTTCATGTCCCCTGTGAGGGGGGATGGGGGTGGGCACACTGTGGGCCGGTATTTCCAGGCTTTTGTTCTCTGGCGGCTTTCCCTGGCGGTTTGCTGTGCCTCTTCTGAGAGTCAGAGCAGCAGTGGCCGAATCTCAGCCTCTGTCTCTTAACAGAGGGACGTGGCCCATTCTCCACTGATGTTCTGGCCACTTTAACTCTGTTTCTGTTGGTGCTGCTCAACCCTGCAGCATCCCGGGATGTGCGCCCCACACCCGGCGTCCCAGCCCTCGCTTCCAGGGCCAGCGCGTCTCTGTCCTTTGTGTTTCTAACCCCGCCAGCTGCCCCCCCCCACCACGTGCGCTCCCAGAGCTCCCGGTCTCTGTCTGGTTCCAGGGAGCGCACCGGAGCTCCGTGTCATTCTGGTGGCACGCACTCCCCACTCACGGTCTCAGTCTGCTGTCTTGCGGGTGCCATCAGCGGTCGGTCCGCTCCCCCATGCAGGTGGCTACCGCTTCCCGGCGCCCTAATGCAGCGGCTCCCTCCCCCTTCCGTTTATCTTCCGATATCTGCGCGCGGTTTCACGGCTCCCCGCTTTGTACCTCAATACTCAGAGCTGGAGATGTTCATTTGTAGAGATCCAGATGTATCTTCCTGTGTCTCAGGCTGATTCTGTGGGTGTTCAGGCTGGTCTGGTACCTATTCAACTCGACTCAGGGGACTGGCTGAAAAAGTGGTCCCCTACTCTTCCGCCATCTTACCTCCTATCCCCTAGGTTCTTTTTAAACCACTCATAGCTCCCTAACATTGAAGCCCATATTTCCTTATGGTTCTCTTAGATTCTGTTCTTTCAAACACATAGAGTTTCAGGGTGATTGTCTTTCTTTGGTTTCTAGATCTCTGCACACCTCAAGTGGACAGAGAGTCTCTGGGCTGTTTTTTGGGACAATTGGCAGAAGCTTCTAGTTAAAGATGGTACTCCATGCAGTCAGAGGACATCCTGAGTTGAGGTTAATTTGGATCCAGTTCAGGAACAGCCCATTCGTGTGTGTGTATTTCTTGACCTATCTATTTAGTAACTTAATATCCTAACTTCTTACGAAGCTGGAAGCTAAGGCCATTTTTATAAACATGCTCTTGTTTGTTGGAAGAAGAGTGGGGAGAAAGTCCTAAGTGTTAGATATAAAAGGTCACATTTCCATCTCTATTAGTCAGGGTTCTCCAAAGAAATAGAACCGATAGGAGATTTTATATATATCTATATATAATATAATAATATATATATTACGTGTGTATATACACACACACATACATATATATATACATATATACACACATGTGCATATACATATATATAAATATATACTTTTACACTGATTTCTCCTCATAGGATGCAGATGTGGTTTAAAAAAAAAGATTTTATATTCTTTGTTTTTACACAAAGTACAAGATCCATGAGGCACAGAGCCATTGCATTTCTGCCTCAGGACAGAAATTCTCTATGAAGAGTACCTCTTTTTATAGAAATCATACTTTTTTATCTTTAATTTTTTTTTTAATTTTAGGAAAAAACCCTTCCCTTCAATGTTTGAAGTGAGAAAAGAAGCAGAATGGATTAGGACACTTCCCTCCCATGTCAACTCTTTGAAATGGTATCTGGTGAGTCCTGTAGGGAAAAAAAAAGGCCACCCTCTGATCTGCTCCAATCCTGGAGGAGAAGCATTAGCTCAGGCCAGATCTACTGGGACAATTATACTTATAGGAAGAGGAACGGAACAAGTACTGGAATTACTTAAATATTGTTTAGAATGATATTTTACAGGAAATAAAAGAGTTGTAAAACCCTTTAGGTTTGTCTTTGTCTCTTGGTGTCTGAAATGAATTAAAATATGCTTTGGTCTAAAATATGCTTTGGGAAGCATCCAAAATTTCAGTAGATGTGCTAAATATTGTTGAATGATGATGGAATAAATGTTGCTTCATATCCCTGGCAAAGTAATGTTCAAGTAAGGTCATCAGTACTTATCTTAGTAATGGACTTGATGCCCTTTTATATATATATTTATATATATATATTCTCTCTCACACACACATAATAATAAAATATTAATAATAGGAAATTTTATCTTGTATTGAAACATATCAAGCTACATAGAAGCATAAAATTTAAGACAAAGAAGCAATTATTAGCAAATTAATTAGATTCATATTTGTATATTGAGTATTCAAAAATTATTTTGAAGTGACACTATAATACTTCCAAGGTAACCCTTTTCAGAAAAGGGTTATAGCTTTGGCCTCTGTCTGACTCTGGCTCGCTGTCCCTCTCTGTCTGTATGCTTGCCCTTGGAACACATCTGTCATTCTTTCAGGAGGCTAAGCTGCTACAGAGAGAGGCCGTGTAGCTGTACCCATCCACCCCACAACTGCCAGATGTGTGGGTAAGCGAGTTTTCAGATGACTTAAGCCCCCAGCCTTGAAGGCACCCCAGCTTCAAAGAGCAGTAGAAAGTAGATCTGATACAAGTTGTGCCCACTGAGCCTTGTCCCAATACAAGTAAGCAAATACGTGTTTCTGTTGTTTTAAACCAATGTGTTTTGGGGTTATTCCCTACACAGAAAAAAAGGAGGGGGAAGATACTAACTCTAAATTCAAACTAACAGGTTTTTTTTTTCTTATTGTTTTAAAAGAAGGCATATATGTCCTGTTATTTTTTTCCTTTTTGCATGTTCTTTCTCTCTGTCACACACACACTCTCTTCCTCTTACACACATACATACACACACACACACACACACACACACAAGTTCTAATATCTTAATTATTTACAGTCTGGATCTAAACAAATACTGAGATCAGCCACAAGGAATTACCTGAACATGGTCTGTTCCGGTAACAGGTGGTCCAACAGTATGAATGTGTTTCCCAGCTCAAGCTATATATTGATGACTTATAGCAAAAGAACACATCTGGAGATGACACAGCTGATTGTGAATGACGGTGGACTTAACAGAAGAGAGAGATGATGTTTCCAGCAAACATTAACATCCTGTTATGACTCACTGTGTCCTCAAGCATGAGAAAAGCACAATGTCTGTTCCCTTATCTTTAGAACATTCGAGGCATTTTGTCCCCACTTTGCAACACTGAAAGAAGGGATGATTAAGCAAGAAGAGTTGAAGGTCGTGCTGACTCTTCCAAATACATTCAGAAATCTCCGGCAACAATGATATAACTATTCAATTGTCCCTATTTTTCCCTGATGGTCCTCAATTTAAGGGCAAGTATTGGTCCTTCTGTGTCAGGCAGTGTGCTAGGCACTTGGGCTACCATCCTAAACAGGACACAATCCCTGGCCACAGGAATCTTGCATCTAGAAGAGAAAGACACATATATATAGACAATTTCAGTACAGAGTGTTAAGGTTATAATGGAGTTGAATCCAGAGGTCTATGAGCTCCCAGAGGACAAGTACTAAACAAGTTTGAAGAGGGTTGCTTTCTACAAAGGCTTTCTGGAGAAAGTGAGATCTGAATCCAACCCTGAAGGAAGAATAGGATGGGAAAGAGAGAAGGATGGGCATGGGTGCATTATGTTGGGTGCAGGGCAAGATAGGGACAGGCTGGAGGCGAGCTTTCTTATGCAAAAGGTATATGGTGTCTATACGATCAAAAGCAAGACATTGCAGTACTGTCAGGGGATGGAAAGCCCTTTTTATTGCTTGTTTGTTTGGTTGTCTTTGTTTTTTAACAATAGAATGAGGAGTGCTAAGACATGAGACTAGATATGAGAGCCACTGTTTGATCATGGAGTACACAGGAGTTTCAATTTGGTGGCCAGAGTAGGAAGCTAAATCCGGGAGTAATATAATGGTATTTGTGTTTTAAAAAACAACAACACTGGTTGCACCAGGAGACCAGGTTAGAAAGGGCTGGACTCAAATGGAGAGAGTTGTTGGGATTACTGGTTACCTGTTGAGGAGGAGAAGAGCTGCCTCTGGTGACTCCCTTGGGGCAGCTCCTCCTGAGGTCCTGGAGTACGGATGACAGTGGCTTGTGCTCAGTGCCCTGCCACTTCCCCTTTGCCTATGTCCTGTGATATCATGCCCCCCTTTGGGTACTTGCGGAGCCCAGAGCTTTTCCGAATACCCCAGCCCTGACATAGCAACTCGACTATTCACTTCCCCCTTCCACCTTGTATTTAAGTCTGCTTTCTGCTATTATGGTATTATTATGTTAAGGAATGAAAAATAATTGCCACAGTGGTACTAACAACTAATTATGAAATAAAGTTCAGATAATAATACTGTGGTAATTTCTGAACACCCATCAAACTCCTCTATGTATACACTGTCTCTTCAGTTTAAAGGTAAATCTATAGATAGAAAACAGAATAGACATTTTGATGGTAAGTAAGGGGCAAGAAGGGGACAATTGGTGTAATGTTTGATGTTTGAAAGTTAATGTATATTATTTCTAAACCCTAATTTTAAAATATCATACATAGAACCATTTTCCTCTGTGATTCTATCTACTTAGTATTTTGCCAAATAAATCTGAGGATATCAAAAGTGATTACACTGTGCCTTTGAAGCAAATTTATAATGTTGTTATTTAAATAATTCATTAAATTTCAGAGATGGCCTCCATTTTCACCTCTACCTGTATCCTCATTGCTTAATTTTGTAGTGCCCTACCATTTTGACTTGAGGCTTAACCATGTAACTTGATTTGGCCTGTGGGATATTAGCAAATTGAAAGCAAATAAAGCTTTGAAAAGCACCTGCACAATCGGGCTTCCTCTGTCTTGCACTTCTGCCTTTGTGATGAGAATATACTTAGACTAGTCTGCTGGCGGATGAACGACCTGTGGAGGGAAGACTAGTCACTGCGGTTGTCACAGATGAAGCCAGTCTAGATTAGTATGCAGCCAGATGGCCCTCAAACATCTGAGGAAACCGAACCACGATCAAGAGAGCCATCCAGTCAATCCCCATCTTCTTCCAGTCTCATGAAAAATTATGCTTATTGTGGAATGCCACTGAGATTTTGCAGTTGGTACACAGCACTATCAAGGTAATAGATAACTGAAACAGACAAAATAGAAAATTTCCTCTAACATGGTGGGTCAAAATTTGTTGTTTCTTCTAAAATTATTGCTTATTTTAGAAAAGTCTTTTTCAAATGCATCACTCATTATTGATAATGTCATTTTTTGTTAAATTGACAATTGATCTTGGTAATATAACTTAAGATCATTGTCAAGTTTGGGGAAAGTTCTATCAGATTGCTTTAATATTTGTCACAGATCTAATTGCTGTTACATTATTACAGCTACCATTGGTTTGTTTGTGTCCTACAAAAACAGGAAACCTGGAAAGATCTATTTTGCATGATTTTTATCAAAATCGTGCAAAAGCATATGGTACAATGGCATTTGTATTTACTGCATTACTTAATATATTCCTGATAGGGGATACCTTCCATTTTGAATAGTGCTCTATGGGATCTGAATCCTCTACTTAAAATTTTACACCTCTGATTGGGAAGAGTTTTACATAAACTATCTTCTAGGTTTGTACATTTCAGATCTCGATTTTCCTCCTGTTTCCATGTACTTCTGATGTCAGTCTCTGTGGGACATATTCATATTTTGCCGTGACCTCTGGCCCTTCTCTGCATTTTCTAACACCTGGTGAGTTGCCACATGGGGCAGTAAGAATATTCCTGGCAGCCATTTTTAGTGGGGATAGCAAGAAAAATTTAATCATATGTGACAAAATGATTATGAGACACATACGTATATCTTTCTGTACTAAAATTAAATGTATCACCAACAAAACATCCCTGTAGCTGGATCCCCCAAAAATGTCTGTGTCCACTCCAAATACCACGCAATGAGGGGAATTACAACAGAGGAAGACAGAGAGCAAAAATATCTTACATTTGCAAAACTTTAGAGAAGATATTACTAAGTAAACACGGTCCTAAAGCTCCTCCTCCCAGAGCTTTGAAGGGAGCCCATTCAAGAGAAGAGCCCAAAAGCTTAAGCTTTATTCGTTTTGTGTTAAATCAGCCTCTGTAGGCTGATGCTACTAAGATATCCCTCCTTTATAATTTAGAGAGATTCAAGGAGATTAAGTAATTTGCTCTGAGACACAAAGGTAGCACGGGACAAACTGAGACTCAGACCCAAACTGTCTAAATTCAGGTTGCAAAGATTTTAACCACTCGCGCACCCTGACTCCTGCTGCAGGAAAATGTTTAATGTGACCCTATTACAGTTAATGATAGTGAGGAAAGAACAAGAGGTATTTGGAAGAAACCTTTGACTAAGTTGTTACTAACTGGCTAAATTGGTGTGAAAGACCTGAGGTTCAGCTAGGACTGTCTGCAGGGAGGAATTAAACATCCACTGTAGGGAAAGCAGAGATACAGAGACTAGAAGGCAAGCTGGGCCTGGAAGTCAGGTGGGAAGATAATTGACCCTGGAGTGGGAGTCTTGTTAAGTAGCTGAGAAGGAAGGACAGGATGGTGAACTGGAGGAAGCAGATGTAAAGAGATTACAGATTTTAGTGATGAAGTAATAAGGCCCTAACTGCTTCATAGTGGTGAGTTAAATCTGTTACAAATTTGAAATCAAAGTCTACAGAGTTAAGAAGGAACTAGTTTTGAGATTGCAAAGAGTAGAGAGTTGGGGAGAAGATGAAAAGAAAAATTCAAGCAAAATAATAAAGGTCTATCAAGAAGTTAAGAAAGAAGTTGATCGCCTCCTGTATACAACTTTCAATTATTTGACAATTATTATTAAATCCTTCACATCTCTCCTTTAACCCAAAGTAGACCTTCAGGCCTTCATCAAAGGGTCTTTCTAACCTTATAGTTACTTATGACTTCTGAATACTTGGGTTTCTTATTTTCAATTACAGTATCTCCAAATGAGTCTATTGCACAACTTTCTAATACTGTTCCTGCTAGGGTCAGAATCAGAGAGAACTTCATTCCTCCTGGTTAACCACACCAGTGTGTTTGTTAACATCTATAATACTGCGGTGGTGCACGGCCCCTCTTGCATCAAGACCAATTTCACAATACATAAGAACGTAGGGGTAAGTTGGTTAGGATCTTCAAAATCAATAACACCATGACTTCCCTTCCAGAGCTCATGGTTATATATTCATAATTTTTGACATGAGGTCTAAACCACATAAACTTGATCCAAGCAGACGAGGGCCAAAGGCACTCTAGCTCTACAGTGACAAATGGAGTGTGGACTTTAATCTTCTGAAATACTTTGCAATGAAGAGCTGTAAATAGATCCCAGCCTTTTCTCCACTCAGCGCTCTATTTAGACCACAGTACTGCGTCTTCGTCTTCTCCTTGGTAAAAGATACTCCAGGCTAAAAGGGAATTGAATACCAGAGGCAGTGTAAATTACCCCCTCAGTCCCTTGGCTCACTTATTGATCTAATGAGTTCCATCTTTTGAAGTCATAGAGAGCGGAGGCCAAAGCTTTCACTTCTGAAATATCAAGAAATAATTAAAATCATAACGCAAATGACACCAAAGGAAACTCATGGTGTTCTTGGTATCCTGGGGGAGAATTTCAGTGCATATCTCAAAACTAAGTGTATAGTTTTGCTGAAAACACAGAGCAGTGAAATTGTCAGTGATTTGGAAAGCCCAAATCAAATAGCCTTTGAGGGAAAATGGCTTTTTAATAATTTTAATGCAATTTGATTGGTTCTATTATATACAGAGGCCTAATTAATGCTGCTTTGAACCACTGAAAAGAAAAGGTGACCTTGAAGAGACTATTTTCACTGCTTAATAAGAATAGAATAAACCAAATGTGTTATTGAACAGCTTTGAAGGGGAAAAAAAAACCTTTACTGTTTTTATGCAAAACTTGCTATTGCAAAATACTATTAAAATCACAGTTTAGCTTGTTCATAAACAAATTCCTTTTATCAGTACAATAAACCTATTTGATAAGTAGGGTATTACTATCATATTATAGCTATAATTTATATATGAGGAAACTGAGGATTTGTGATATCAAGTTCACTTACAGAAACACACACAGCTAGTAAGAAGTGAAGTCCACACTTGAACTCAGGGTTCTGTCTTTTAAACCAGTGATCTCCTCACTGACATCACCATCACACTCCCTCTACAGTCAGCCTTTGCTTTGTCCTATTCCTGGACATAAGGGAGGAAGGTACTGACAGGATCTTTCAGAGCTCCTTCTAGTGTGCAGGCCCCAGGCAAATAATTTTTGTGGATCCCCTGTTTATATTAACATTTCAATAAGAAATGCGTTATCAGATTTATGGCTACATGGGAGGCATAGTGTTTTGTTGATGAGGATTTAGAATAGTGGGTAGAGACAAGGGACTTGTGTATTTGTTTATTGTGTAATCAGTTCAATAAAGATTCTTTGAATGGATAAAGAAGAGGTGGTATATATATGTATATATATGTGTGTGTATGTATACACATACTATATATGTATATATATACACACACATATATGTACACATATATGTATATATGTGTACACACACTATATATGTATACACACTATATATATGTATATACAAATATAGATATACAGATATACAATGGAATATTACTCAGCTATCAAAAGAACGAAATCTTACTATTTGCAACAACATGGATGGAACTAGAGGGTATTATACTAAGCAAAATAAGTCAGTCACAGAAAGACAAATACCATATTATTTCACTCATATGTGGAATTTAAGAAACAAAACAGATGAACATAGGGAAAGGGAAGGAAAAATGAGATGAAACAGAGAGAGAGGCAGACCATAAGTGACTCTTAACTCTAGGAAACAGGGGAGGTGGGTGGAGGATGGAGTAACTGGGTGATGGACACTTGATGGAATGAGCACTTGGGTGTTGTATACAACTGATGAATCACTGAAGTCTACCCTGAAACTAATAATACACTATATATTAACTAAATTGAATTTAAATTTAAAAAAAGGGTGCTGTGTGGTATCCAAGCACCATCTCTTCCTGTTCAGATCCAAGAATCATCTTCTCATGTTCTTTATTGACACATGCAGCTTCTGGGTAATTTCATATCTCTCACCACAAGCAAATGGTAGCAATGCTGTTATAACTCACAATGCTATGGGTCTTTAGAATCTGCTTATATAAAAAATATTGCTCTTCTTACCTCTGCAATTGTCTGATAGCATTTATTAAAAGCTGGTTACATCATTACTTTTGATACTGTGTGATCTACCATGCTGCCCACAAAATGCTGGTTTCCAATGATTGCACAGAAAGTTTGTCTGTGCTTTATTGAAGGAGCCCACAAATGCCAGTTTTCCTCCATCTATGTAGGAAAATGAGAACAATAATTCATTTTATGGTGACATTAAATTTACCATCTAGAACTTTATGCCTTAAGTATAGAACAACACATCTTCCAAACAAGCATATCTTCTCTTGAACTCATTAGTCCGTAATCACTGTATTCTTAGAATGTTCTCTCTTTCAATGTCACCTGCACCATTGCCTTCCACATTCTGTTGCCAGTGAGAAAGATAGGCAAGAGGGCAGTGAATGAAATGAGAAGTGTGGTTCCCTTTTGCAAGGACTGTCTACCCTTATCTGGCATGATCTGAGACAGACCTGAGAGTACAACAACACAATATCAATCAGAGATGAGAGAGAACATGGAATGAAGAGCCTACTGGTATCATGGTGCAATGGTCTTGAACACTTTCAGCCAGATATGTGTAGCCTGGTCTGGGACACTGACCAATATATAGCAAGGAGCCTGCAGAGGGGGTGGGCCTGGGTGCCAGAGGAGGTACACAGGCCAAAGGATACCTTCTGCCATGCCCACCACCTTTGAGTTTTATAGAAGGGACTTGACACCCTGGTTGAAATATGGACAGGTAAGAGCCATGCCTCAGGCCATACCTGCAGTTTGAGACCAGGGGTCAACAGTAGAACAGAGTCTTGAACTTATCATGTGTCTGACCTGAGTGAGAGTCACATCATGTCACTGTGTTACCACAATGCCGATGGCCAATATCATATGATCCCATAAAAGAAATATACTAGGCAACAGAACAAAACATTTGTCTGCCTACCCTCCTGGAACTAGGGCCTGGTCAGGAAGACTAGGGACAATACCATAGCAGAAGTCCCTGAGGTCCCAGAGGTCCATACACTCTTGTGTGTGGGATAGAGCATCAGAGAGTGTTCTGGTGGGGAGACAAAGAAACCAGGGTCACGCATGCCCGAATATATTCAGAACACCCTGCCCAGATGGCTCTGCTGGCTTCAGCTGGTCTCTGGCACCAGAAAGGAGTTAGAAATTGAGGAAGAAGGAAGACATTCCAAATATCAGTGCACTGAGTGCAAAACTACTGAAGTGCAAGACCTGAACAGGGGCCTTTCTTGCCCAGGTGTCTGAGTGTACTGGTCCCTCCATTCACTGCTTCTTGGGTACCAAGACAATCAAAAGATCCAAAATATATGATAAAAACTCTCACTTGCTGTATGAACTATCATCCATTTACCCTATGAAGAATCCATTTCCACCAGTTTTTACCTGCCCCTCTGCCCCAGAGCCTAAGGGAGAGGAATACATGTTCAGGGTTTCTGTACCCTCTGACTTCCAGCTAGATTTGATGAATGGGGAGCCCTTGCCAGAGATGAGAAGAAAGTAGATAAATGTGGTTAGGGAATTACTCTCCGAGATCCTTCCTTGTGAGGCCATTTTTGCTGTGTCCATTCACCAAAGGCCACTGCTCCTCTCAGGCAGCCATCTCCACACTAGCCTCTCTCTTAGTTCTGGTCACCATCTTTCAATGGGACCAATTTGTCCACTTCTAGCCTCAGGATATTGCATTATCCCTGGGGTGGCTTCAAGCCTCCTTAAAATTAACCTTTTTAGAATTATCCTTTATTGATGCACATACAAATGCAATGCTTTGTTAAAAGATACGCAGATTAGAGAGAAAGTTAACAACTAGAGAGGGCTTTTAGGGGCCTGCTGCCAAGGTGAGCTGCCTGCCAGTCACATGAATAAGCTAACTTCATTCAATGGGCTATTGGTGCCCGCACTTCACATTTCAGATGAATGGAGTCCTCCAGCTGTGCACATCGAACATGCCACTCTGCCTGTTTGTGGAGGCGGGAATGTCCACTGCCTGGTCCACTGCAGTGTTATGGTTTGGCATACGGTTGCATCCAGTCATCACGGTTGGTTCCTCCATCTCTAAGATAAAGAAGTCAGACTAGAGGATCTCTGCATGAGTCCAGCACTAGAGTCTGGAATTTGGAGAATATTACAGAGGTGGTAGTGCCTCTCTCCAGGTGAACCCTTGATATTTGCAGGTCCCAGGGCAAGAGTATAAATGGAGGTCAAAATTTACTGTAACTCTAAATATTTAGAAGTTACCAATAACCATTACAGACAAATAAAGTAAATTCTATATTTGTACCCTAACAAATATGTCCTCATCACAACAAAATGAAAAATATGCCTAAAGGTATAGTTTTTTGGACAAAATGTTAAAGATATTTGAATTTATTCATGATCGCTCGTATATGAGTGTTACTTTGACAATATTAGGATGAGTAATAAAATACATATGTTAATTATAAATAATTTTATATTAATTCCAAAATTTTTGCCTTTGTTTCAGGAAAGCTACTAATAATGTTATGGTTATCAAAATTTTTCCATAATTTGTATTATACTGATCTAAAAGATTAAAAAGTGAGTATAATTATATTAAAAAAATAAAATAAATAAAATTTTATTTAAAAATAAAATTAATATATTTCATGCAAATATAAATTAAGTAAATGTAAAAAATTTAAACATTAAAATTACTTTAATTTTCTTTTAAATATTCATAACCATGAAAATCAAAATGCAAAGTAAAATTAATGACTATAAAATACTAATATCAAAATTACTTAATTCAGGATTAACTTTTTATTCTGTTTAAAAATAGAATAAAATTTTTGTATATTAAAAAATTTCTAGAGTTCAATGTTCAGCTACTAGGCAATATAAAATATTGGTATTGAATTAGTATTGCAAAAGGTTACTCACCAGTTATAGCTCACTGTTGAGAACATCAGGCTAATTTGTAAGTATCTGCAGAAGCATAAATTAAAACACAAAAAGTAGAAAGAAAATGGACACTTGGCACTGCCAAGAAACAATACTTCATTACACACAGTGTCTGACACCTGGTTGGGGCACAATAAATTGTAATTATTTTTATTGATAGGAGAAGTTACTAGTAGTATTTGTAGTAGTAATAGTGTTTATTTTTTATTTTGTAGTTTTCTGGTTATTCCTTTGCTCTGTGTCACAGAATTATTTGGTGGCCAATTTAATTAAAGAAAGCCTCTCCAATTCCTCCTATAGTTTCACCAAATCTATTTACCAGATTAGAGGGTTAATTACTATCATCATAGCAGGTGTGTCCAGTTCACGTTGAAAGAGTAGATTTTTACTGTTAGAATCTATCCAATTCTTTTTTATTTATTATTTTTAAAATAATTTTTATTTTGTTATATTAGTCACCATACAGTACACAGAATCTATCCAATTCTATTTAACAAGAAGTTATCTTTGATTCAGTATGTTTTAAGCCAACCTTCCCTCACAACCCAAAAACTGAATTTTGGCTTCTAATTTCAAAGACAGAAATGTAACTGAAACCAGGAACTTATGCAAAGCCCTATACTTACTTCATTTTTTTTTCAATCCAAACAAGGCTAGGAATATTGAGCCTTAAGAAATAACCTTTGCGTTCATTTGTCCTACGTTAATTTTTACTTCATTACCATTTGTCATTTTAACTTTGTCCACTGGGTTATCAAACAGAAATTGACAGTGATCACATTTTTTATGTCTTTGCTTTTCAAAAATGGATCTTTTTCAAAAATGCAGATTAACTAATAGATCAAAAGGGATAGAGATGATTAGATTTTTTTTTAAGACAGCTATTCATACCAACAATTGTAAGGAGGTTTCTGTCACCCTGGTACCTCTTTAAGTTGGGCTCTTTCTCTTCCAGGGAAGAGAGCAAAATTTAGAAGTCCTATTAAAGTATTAATGGTATCTGGAAATATTATCTTTTACTGCTTTGTCAAAGACCACCTCCAACAAAATAACATATCTTGAAACCGCCAGAAGAATTACCTAACTTCTGTACATAGGAGCGCCTTTCAGAATTAAAATGACAAAATTTGTAGGTGCAGGAGTGACTATAAGATTGTTAGGATGCTCTCCTGCCTCTTCCAGCTGTTTGCCAATTCCTCTGTTCTCCCCAACATGGAAAGAAGGAGCCAGAGGCCCCAAATTTTTCTTTGTTCTCATGAAGGGAAGAATTTTATCTAGCAGAGTTCCCTAAAATTCTACCAAGACATTCTGGCCCGATGACAAAGGAAGGCCCATAGTCAGATAAAGAGAACCTAAACTGATCCCTAGAGACCACAGATTATCTGGAGCCTCTCTGCTTGAGGACAATATTTCTAAACATCCAAACAAATGGAAAAGTCTCTGAAAAATGGAGCAGTAACCAATGTCTGAATAGGGGCAGAGCTACTAGTCCTGAACATGATTTATGAATATTCAACATTTTTATTGTCAGTGGCCAGACTCTGAGCCCTCTTGATGTAAAATAAAATGAAGTTAAATGATGTTGGAGCTAAACTGGCTTTCAGAGCTCTTTAATTTCAGAATTAAAAGTAAAACAGAGAGGTACTGACCTGGTCAATGTCCCAGCATTGTACTCTGGCATAGAGAAAGATTGCAAAGCCTCAGAGGAAGTATGATGTGGTGGGAAGACCGTGTATCATGTGATTGGGTAAACCTTGGCTCCAATTCCAGATTGCCATGTCCAAGATTATATTGGAAAAGTCGCTTAACATAACTAAGCCCCTGTTAACCATTTTCACATTTTTCAGAGTGAAGCATAATGCCTGTTTGTGGATTGAGTAAAATAGTGTGTAGAGACCACATAGCAGATACTGTGAACATACATTTTCTTTTTCTCTCTCCAACCCAGCATTCTCTTAACTACATACACTTATACAAGATCCCACTAAGGGTAGTGAATAAAGGAGAATGTGTAGGGTTATATATCTTCTTTAAATCTCTGACCTAGAAAGTCCTTACTTTCAAAGCAATAGGTGGCTGTGACTCATTACTACAGCACTCAAAAATGAAGGAAGGATGGGGGTGGGGGGTTCCTATCAAAGCAAAACATAGAATACAGATGAATAAAAATACACATATACATGTTTTACACACACATATTAAAGAATCTGCCTATAGGTATAACTAGATAAGAGAGTTCAATCATAACTGATTCTACTCCCTTCTGACTCATAAGCAGCATTAAGTAACTTCCTGTACTCTCCTGAAATGAGTTCTCTTTCTGCCCACCCCAGCAACCTGCAGCCTGAGAACCTGGCTCTACTTCAGAAGTTGAGTCACTGCCTTTATTTTAAAGGCTGTTTCTGCCAACAGATTTCTCCATCCAATTTCAGAAAAGATTCACAAAGTGTGATTGCCATTTGATACTTCAAGCAGTATCTTGGTTTACTTGGTGCAGGTATACTGCCATTAGATATTTAAGGTTGATCTCAAAAAGGTAGAAAGGTGATTTTGAGATGTTATATAATCAAAAAAATTAGTACAATATTCAAACTAAAAAAAAAATGCCAACATTTAAACATCTCTCACAACTGAATTCGACTGCAATTTCTGATGTGCAGAAGGAAGTGATGATTCATCTCGGTTCGTAATCGGTCCCCAAAGTGCTAAATTTCTCTTGCTTTACTTAATCAGAGACTCCAAAAGGACCTGAGCAATGTGGTTTAACAGTGTGGAGACTCAAACTTTTTTGTTTAGTACTATCAATTAAACTACATGACTCTTTATTAATTTAATGGATTACAAATTGAAAGAAAAGATCATTTTTAAATTAAAAAATTAATTTATAAATTCATATGGGATTAAGTGATAGATGGATACATTAACAATAAAACTTTGACTTATCACATAAAGTGAAAAGGTAGTTGTGAATGCATTCAGTTTCAATGTTTTATAGAACATCAAAAAAGAATTGCTATGTGAAAAATGGGACATGTAACATAGATTTATGGAAAGGAAGAGCATAAGAAACACCCTGTGATGAGTATGGTTGTATTGACTACTCTTTGTCTACTCCTCCAGCTGTGAAGACTGTGGTTTGGAGAATGTTTCAACCATGTTCACACAAGCCCAACCTGCCAGTCTTGCTTTGAGCCATGTCATGCACCTCACGTTGTGGTGTGGGAAGTCCATGGGAACCCACGCGACATTCACACATGTATTCTGGAAGGCTGGAGAGTTAACATCCATGGAGCTTGCTTGACAAGTGAGGAATGGGACTGATAGAAATGCTTTCACCTTGACACACAGTTCATAAGTCTCCTCATAAGGTCCTACTGGGTAGAGCATCAGTTCACCATAACAACACCAGCACATCTTTGTATTAACATTCCCCACTTCCCTGATTGATTTCCTGTATTAGTTACCTATTTCCATGTAACAGATTGCCTCAAATATTAGTGATTTAAAACAAAAAAAATTTGTTCTCACAGTTACCATGGTCAACAAATCAGAAGCAGCTTCAGTGGCATGGTTTTAGCTCAGAGTCTCTCATGAGCATGTAGCTCAAATGTCAGGTAGGGCCACATTCATCCGAAGGCTTGACTGGGGCTGGAGCATTCACCTCTGAAATTACTCCTGTGGTTCTGAGCAGGAGCACTCAGTTAGCGCTGAGACCACGTAGACCGCTGCTCACCTAATGGCAGCTGGCTTTCCACAGAGTGAGTGATCCAAGAGAGAGATGAAGGAAAAGTGCAGGCAGGAAGCCACATGTCCTCTATGTGGCTTCTGCTGTGTGCTCTGTGACATAGTCTAACTCTGGTGCAATGCAGGAGGACACTGCACAAGAGTATGAATACCAACAGGTAGGAACAACGGGCTGTCATGGAGATTGGCTATCATACTTCTTCTACCCTTCAGTTATGATCCCTGGAATCACGTCCAATAAATCCTTGTAAAAGCCTTTATTTCAGGCTCTGTCTTTGGGCAGACCTGCCCCTGACTTTCTCTATATAATTTTTTTAATGAATAGATCAGTATGTGCATACCAAAATATTTCTAATACATTATTAAGTGCAAAAAAGAAAATGTGAAATTCTTCTGGTATATGTATATGAGTGAGAGAATATTTTTAAAAACTTAGTAGTAGTTAATAGTGGCACAGAAGGTGAAAAAAGAAAGACTTATTAATTTTAATTTTATTATTCTCTGCATTATTTGAACTTTTGAGACACATTTATGTATTCCTTTAAAAATAATTTGACTTTGGGTGGTGAAATTGTGGGTGATTTTCAATTTCTCTATAATTTTATGTATTAAAAGTATAATAGTGCTTTCAAAAACTGTACAGTTAGAGAAAAATCTTTTCTGTCAGGAACTACAGAAAATGTTTAAGAGAAGGCTCAATTCACATAGTACTTTAAACAGTACTGTGTTTAGTCTCTCCAGGCAGTGAGCTATAGTGTTAACCTAATTATTTCACCCCAAAAGAAAAGTGGAGAAGCATTCCACTTTCTTCTATGAGAAATCCATGCCCAAGGAAACAGCACATTTCTTGTCATTGTTCTGGTTGTGCATTATCTTAACATCATATTAAAATGGAGAATACATGGAAGAATCATCTGGAACCATGCCCAGAATTTTGCTCTTGTCCTCTGTTATTTTTCATATGTTTCAAACTAAAGTCAAACCCATTAGCAATATGGTGCCAAGATCATGAGAATTCCTATATAAAGCAATTGACAATGAGTTTATATTATTATCTCAAAGAACAGGTCAAAATCCTCACCTTGGAAACATTGGCTGGCAAAGCAAGAGATAAAGAAGAGTGTCTCCCTGCATCTCAGTATCTTCCTAGCCCAACCTTCAGTTAGAGCTGGTAAAACAGAGGCCAAATAACCAGAAGATTCCAGGAATCAATAGGCCTCTCCTGGTTAAATTGTCATGGTAGCTTCTCCAGGTGATGTACAACAGTGGTTAAGACCAGGATGGATTTGGATTAAGCCTTTACATCTCTCTTGCCAACTAGATACTTAGCTCCAACAGGCAATTCACAAATTTTGCATAATGTGACCTCACATTTTAATCTTTTTAAAAATTTCACCTAATTATAGCAAGATTTTGCTATCATAAGCAAAAGACATCTTTTATAGCCCAGATGATCTCGTAGTAGTGCTAACTTATGTTACCAGGTAAGAATTTAAATTAATGTATTAAAGAATTTGAATCATCTACAACATTTGACTATAGTTGTAGGGAATGGAGGAGACAGACTAAAAAACCTACAACTTACCAAAATCTTTTTTTCCTTAAAGATGAAAAAGTGAACTTTAGAATAAACATTTTTCCTGATGATAGGCATATTTGTCAGTAAGCAAGTTAAGTTCCTACAATTTTAATTGCAAATCCAAGTGTCCTTGCCAAGTTTTCCATGTTGTCAATGAGAGACATAGGTGGCTAAGGCATTGGGTCCTTTGGGTGCTCTGGGCCATGACCACAGTGCTTTTCCCATTCTGACACATATGGACACTAGGAAGGCTTATTATTGTAATCAGTACTGGAGACTGCTAATATCTGGAGTGCTAAGTGGCATCACTTTCCTCTTCTCTAATTTGAATCTCATTAACATGATAAAGTTCAAAGTTCGATGTAAATACATTTTAAAAAGTTGCAAGATTTTTTTCCTAAACTGCTTAACTTCCCTTACAAGTGTTGTCCCCTCAAAAAAATCCTGATGGTGGGGGGAGAATTGGATGAAGGTGATCAAAAGGTACAAACTTCCAGTTATGAGATAACTAAGTTATCATAACAGCATGGTGACAGTAGCTAATAGTACTATATTATATATTTGTATATTATATATATTATATATATTATATATATTATATATTTGTAAGTTGCTAAGAGAGTAGATCTTAAAGTTCTCATTCATAAGAAAAAAAATTGTAAATATGTGAAGTGATGAATGGTAACTAAATTTATTGCGGCAATCATTTCCAAGTGTGTGTGTGTCTATGTGTGTGTGTGTGTATGGATAGATATGTGTATATATTCATTATGTTTCATTATGTTGCGTCCCTTAAACTACACAATGTTATATGTCAACTGTCTCAAAACCAGAAAAAAATAATAAGTTAACCATATTCCTCTGAATGGCCCTCTAAAAGAAACTATGTCTATTTAGGATGATGTAAATTGCTTGAATTTTCATTTTTGCCTTCGTAGGGCAAGCTTGAATATATAATGGATGGATTTAAGAAAGCATAGAACACAATGGATAGCATGAATAAGGTTAAGTGTGGCTAAAAATATCCTTGCCAGAAACAGAAAGATCAGTAACTATAAAGTCTATACAAACTCAGTTCCTTTTGCTCATTTACTCCTAACTCCTTTTAATCAAATAGGACCAAGAGGTAAATATTAATATAATATACAAATGTATACAACAAGTTTTCTCAATTTTATAAAGTCTTGAACCACAGAAAGAGGTAATCTTCCTCTTTTGCTGTCCCCTCTCATTCTTTTGGCTGAGAGAAACACTGCATTTTTCCTGCCAAACCGCATGTATTCTAGTCTTGACTTAGTTAACTATTTTCATGGTCACCATAAAATATAACCTTAAAATTCCTCTCCAACCTTTCAAGTTTTTTGTTCTGGAAGTTAAACTAGAAAAAAATTGCTTGTGTGAGTTCCCACCATTGCTTATGATTTAGAGTTGCTCTACAGAAAAGTTTCCCAAAGACTCTTGTATCTCTAAGAATGTGGTAACTCACAAACTGGACATACCAGCCTGAACTGAATGTTCTTTTTTAGACATGGAAAGTAACTAAAGTATTTACACCCTGGTTTTATCTAAGGAAATAAAAAAACTAATATTTGGAAATTGACTTGAGAATATCAATATAAATGTAAATAATAAAGAAAACATTATTTTCTTAGCCATATTCCGAAAGTTTCCCCTTGAGGGAGATTCAGTTTTGAAGTTAACACTTTGACAAGCCTATTTGGAGTTTTGACAAGCCTATTTGGAATTTCCAGGGCTGTAGTTTGGTTGGCACCAGAGATGAATTGGGAGAGATGACAAAAAGATCTACTGTTCTGCTTAGAAGAGGGAGAGATTTGACAGTTCACAGGGAATGGGTGGCTACAGGGAGACCCAAAGGCTGGTAATGGAGAAGAGAGGCCAAGAAAAATTTAATATAATTCTGAGTAAAATATCATGTGTTGTGTAATGTAATTTCTCCCATAGTCTTCTCTACAAAATCATTAGTTAATTTTTATCGCTCATTCATGCTTTATAGAGAAGAACTCCTAGTGGAGGAAACTGAAAGAAGTACTGAATCCAGCTTCAAGGCTGGTATGAGGTGAAAGCAGGTGTCCACTGAAAATATTACATGAGATGAGAAAAAATTTCAATGGTATGATTTTCAAGCTAGAGAATCACTTCCTTTCCTAAGACCCCACAGCTCTCATAATTTGTATAGATAGAACAAAATCTTAGACTTTTCTAAGAAAAAATCTTTATAGTATTTAAAGATAATGGTCATACTTGTGTGTACTACCCCTAGACTTGTCAGGGAGCAAGGATTTAAAGACAGGGATATATAAGCATGGTGCCTGGAGTGCCTTAAACACCTGGAATTATAAGTTGCATAAACCAGTGATTTTCATTTCGGTTAATGTGGTTTGGATTTTCATCACTTGCAATGAGAAATCTCCTGCCTTTGATGCAGAGAAAAATTCTGGTTATCATCGGAAGGTCATTCAGGACAAAGAATGTCAAAGGATGATAGATGGAGAACAGGTACCATTAAAAGAAAAGAATCCGGTGGCTGAGGGAATTATCTAACTTTAACCATACCTTGGGTAGTGAGGATCTAGCCAGCTGCCAACTTGGATGTGGAAGATGAGTAGAAGTGAAAGTTCTTTGTAGCTGGGTCAACTTGGATGAGGAGGAAAGAAGCAAGGATTCTGTAGAGGGGTACACAATAAACTATAAAGGTCACTCATGGTCTAAAGACCTGGCTCTTACTTCTAAGCTAACATTGACCTCTCTTTCTTGGCCATGCTTCTTTCCCACTTAGCTGCACATACGTATTTATGACCCTGGCTAAAGCCACCTCTTCCATCCTTGATCCTACTAGCTCAATCATTCTCCCTTCATACCTTCCTTGGGATTGCCTGAATCTGTCCCCCAATGGGCTAATCATGCCTCCCTCTCTTAGTTGTGTTTGTGGTTGTACATCTAGATTCCTACCACCCACTCTCTCCTTATATAGTATTTTATCCTTTGAGTTTTAGTAGGGCCCAAACTTTGCCTGTTTGGGGCTTTTGATCCCATTTGCTAAGCTGTGAGGGTCACATATGGAGGCTTATGGATAGCAGTAACTGAATGGTCCAGTTCTGGGGAAACTACAAGGGCAGAAAGAAGACACAGCTTAGAAGAGAGTGGAAAAACAGAATGAAAAATGATTAATAATGTTCATTTTCACTTTTTTGAACATTAAAAAAAATCTTTTTTGTGCTTTATTCTATCTCGCAAAGTTAGTGGAAGGGTTCTAGTCATGATTCACCAGTAGCTCAAGATGAGCAGCCATACTGGTTTCTACTCTTCCATCTGACCCATCAAGAAGTCCTTCCTTGTATTTTGGTTTGAATATCACCTTGTCAGTGGAGCTGTCTCTGACTACAGTGGCCCCTCTTATTCACAGAATATATGTCTCAACAGCTCCAGTGGATTTCTGAAGCTGCAGATAGTACCAAACCTTGTACATGTTTTTTCCTATACATACGTCCTTATGATGAAGTTTAATTTATAAATTCAGCACAGTAAAAGATTAATAATAATAACTAATAATAAAACATAACAATTATAACAATATAACTGTAATAAAAGTTATGTGAATGTGGTCTCTCTGTCTCAAAATATCTTTTTGTATGTACTCACTCTTCTTCTTGTAATGATGTGAGATGAAAAAATGCCTGCGTGAGATGAAGTGAGGCAAATGACGTGGGCATTGTGACATAACGTTAGGCTACTCTTGACCATCTGACCATACATCAGAAGGGGGATCATCTGCTTCTGGACCATGGTTGATCAGAGTTTGGAGGGGGTAAATGAAACCCTGGAAAGTGAAACCATGGATAAGGGTAAATTCCACATCTCTATCACTTCTAGGTTTTATGCTTCTGCATATCATTTATCACCATTTGACAGAGTCTATGTCTGTCTTACCTGTTAATGTTTCATCCCTCTCGTGTTAATCTTCTGTTTCACCAGGGCACAAGATTAGGTACCCAATAGATATTGGCTGAGTGAATCAATGAATGAATGACAAAAAAAATCAATATTTCTATTATATAACCTTCCCCCTTCCCTCAAAGAGAGAAATTTAGTTAATAATGCTATTCTCTGTAGGCAGTTTCAAAGACACAGTCTTTCCCCCACTCATTTTTATGTATTCATCATAGTTTTATCTTTCATGTTTCAAGACATCGAAGTACTAAAAATAAACAAAGTTGATGCAAAAAAAAAAAAAAAAAACCAACCAAAACTGGTGAGGGGCGCCTGGGTGGTGCAGTCGATTAAGCACCCAGCTCTCAGCTTGGGCTCAGGTCGTGACCTCAGGGTCGAGCCCTGCATCCGGCTCCGCGCTCAGCACAGAATTTGCTCAAGACTCTCTCTCCTTCTGCCTCTCTCTCCCCCTCTCAAATAAATAAATAAATCTTAAAAAAAAAACTTGTGAGAGATAAGGTTTTCAAAAAATTAACTGTAAGCAAAAAATTTAAAAATATGTAATGATTATAAAAGATCTTGGGGAAAATCACATTTGGGGAATATATTAGTCAAAACAAACAATTTTAAACACGTTTTTAAAAACTGAAACTGGATGACAAATTTTCATTACTGCTATTAATCTGCTACAAAATCTTTAGATTATAGATAATATAATTGAAGGCCAAGAGCAGCTTTCCTTTAGCCAAGAAATGCTTTACCTCATCCACATAATGCCGATGGAAAAATTCTAAGACAATTATACTGACATTCAGCAGCCCCTGACGGACTTCAACAAAGTGTGGTGATAGATAGGAGACACCATTTTTCTGGTAAAATATTAATGATATATAAGGCAAGGCATTGAGCAAAGGGAAAGTTCAGTATTAAAAGGGGACAAATCGGACCACCCTACCCTAGGCTTGTGGGGTAGAGGACTACCCTGCGTTAGGTGTGAGGGGTGGGTCTTTATGATAATCACCTGTGACCAACAAAGAATAACCAGACCTGGAGAAGGAAGTAAGCCACCGAAGGTATTATCAAGAGAGATGTTAAAAGGATTTAAGTTCCCTGGTTAGCTTTCTATAAAAGACCAACCCTAAGGGCCCTTATTGGCAACCCTGTTGGGACCCCTTTCACTCCTGAGAGCTTTTCTCTGTATCCTTGCTTAATAAACTTCTATCGCTTCACTCACTAAATAAATAAATAAATAAATGCGAAATTTCATTAAAGTATCATTTTTTAAAAGATTTATTTATTTTAAAGAGAGAGAGAGAATGCACACACAGGGGGAGGGGCAGAGAGAGAGGGAGAGAGAATCTCAAGCCAACTCCATGCCAAGTACAGAGCCAAAGGGCTCGATTCCATGACCCTGAGATACGACCTGAGCCAAAACCAACTGTGATGCTTAACCAACTGTGCCACCCAGGCACCCTCATTAAAATAGCATTTTAATCGATGGACACAGGAAACTTTACTTTGTCATATTAAAATTAGTTTAGGGAATGTGTTTTGTCAACAATTTACCCATGAACGAATTAAATCAATTTGAGATTTTGAAATAGGATTTTATAAAATACATCCAAGAGATTTTTTTCTTTCACAAAAGGAGTATTTAAGATCATTCACAAAGGACTAGTTTTCAACAATTTGAAATTGATACTGAGAATTCCAGAAGTTGGAATGGTTGACTATAGGTTTAGGGCTGGTAATAGTGAGGGGAAGCTGTCAGATACACCAGAGGGTAACATCCACAAATATTCTGCTTCCTTCTTACTGTCAAATAGCATCGCATGCTATTTCTGCCTACCTACTTCAGAGGATTCCAAGAATTCAAAATACCCTGGCAATATGTGAGGCAGTGCCCTGCTTCCCTCTGTTTATTTCCTTTGTCTCAACCTTGCTCTACTCTCCCATCACCTGCCTTTCCTATCTCACTGAATCATATCCTTCCAGAAACACTTCATAATTAAATAAGCACAAGCCTTTTATGTATACACAACCCCCTACACACACATCCTACATTATGCTTGTGTATTCACATTTTATGCTCTATCTATATATGGTGCTTCTATAAACATCAGTACCAACAAACTAGTTTATAGGCCCTAATACTAAGTTGGCAGAAGCTAAAAAATGAAATATAAAGTCAACACATGTTACAATTTTACTTGCCAACTATATCTTTAAAAAGCTGGGGGGAAAAATAAAACACATATTTCCCAATTGAAAAATAAATAAAAGATGATAGATAGATAGATGCAGGATTTTTAATTATGTACAATTTGTCAACTCCAAATCATTGATGAAATGCTACTAATATGCTAGGAAATAAAAATAAGTGATACACTATAATCTGCTTGAGAATATTATTTATCGAAAATTTTGCTGAAGGGTTTACGTTTCCTTTATCTTACTAATTTGGTTAACGGGATTTTTTTTTCTGCATTTCCTTTGAATGTTTCCCTATCTTGTGGAAATTGTAGAAATTAATGTTTTACTCCATCTACTAAGGAGCTTTTAGCATATAGTTTGTGAAAGGGAGACTCACAGGAGGGCAGTCCACCCAGAGTGTTTGTTTATCTGAGGCAACACTCAAGGTGGATTTAAGCTCGGCATGGGTTGAACACCATTTCCCGTGTCACTGGCACTGTGTGATGAAAACAATACCCTGAATGATATCCTCACCTTTCAAAGGGAGTGTAGACATATTCTCATACCTAACCGTCAGACTCATTTCTCATGGCAGGTTTTTATAAAATTGCCTGCGTGTTAATTGTCCAAAATTAAAGGGTAAGAAAAGCAGTCATACTAAAAGGTTTCCCACAAAATCATCATCTAGTCTTAATTTTTTCATGCATCAAAATAGGGGCTTGGCAGCTTTGTCCAAGTCTCCAAATTTCTAGAAATGTCCGTGATACATCAACTAGTTTATGTATAGCTGAGGTGGTTTGTGTGTGCTCACTTCTGTCATCAAAACTCTTCCCTTACTTTGAAAATCCTTGTCCACACGGTGGCTGATTCTGAAAGACCTTTTCTTTCTAAATGCCTTTATTGAAAGGAAACACGAAATAGCCATCAAAATCCTCTTTCCCTGCAAAGGGTTGAATTCAGGGGGTTAGTGAAGTCTTTCCTCCAGAAAGTGATGTTATGATGTGGACGAAATGAAATGTAATGAAAGCAATCTTTATGCGATGAGAAAAATCTAGCCCCAAAGACATGGTATAAATGCTTACTAGTTCAGTTTTTAAAGTATGAGTCATGACCCATGATTAGTGAAATATTCCTCCTCAGCTTTCAGTAACCATGAAGGTGATTTTTATAAAGTAGTTTCTTACCCTACCCATAGTGATAGCTAGAAAAGATAAACTCCTACACGAGGCAGTGGTGGGGGCAGCGAGGGGGAGGTTACGATCTGCGTGGGAAGCTGTAGGTTGTCAGGGACGCTTCACAGGCCCGGAGAAGGCTCCTACTCATGCGCTCGAGCAGTTAGCAGCCGCCTTTCAGTTGCTTAGTTGGCCCTGTGTTCTCTCTCTCTCCCCCTTCCTCTCTCTCTCTCCCTGTCAAATCGAGCACGTATGTTCAAAAAACAGCTTGCAGTTCTTATTAAAAGAACACTTGAGTTTGTATCAACTTGCATCAGCCAAAGGAATAAACTATTAAGATCTTATTAACGTTAACACATTCTATCATTCAGTCTAGGTGTTTCTGTAAATATCTTATTGAGTTGTTCCACTTAAACATAAAGAGGGTGTGTCCTTCAGGATAGCGTGTGTGTGTGTGTGTGTGTGCATGTGTGTGTCCTTCAATATATTAAATCCGGCATTTCATTTGAAATTATCCAAAGCCTTGGGTCATAGTGTTCCTAGTTTTCACCAAACAACTAATTTCTCATTTCTGTCGTTGCATTGCTCAGTCTGAGACTGTGGCTCAAAATGATCTTAGTAGAGAATACATTCCCCTGCAGAAGCACTTGCCAAACAGAAATCACTATTCTGAATTTATTTTTCTCTTAAAACTGAAGTCTTCATAAAAATTTTACATTAGCTTTTGTTTTATCAAAGAGCAAACAATCTCAAATGTCCACATTATATGTTTTGTGTAAATGTGTATGTGTATCTGTGTCCCTGTATACACTTGTGTACATACATTCATATAGAGAGAGGTACGTGAAATGAACAATAGAACAGAAGTGACAGCAGCACATTTTCACAAGCTGTTTGTCAATTATATAATCTTCCCACCACCTGAAAAGGTGTTCAGTGGGCAATCCTAATCTGAAAATCTGCAGATCCATGGTTGCCATGAAGAGTTTGGAAGGACGATGAAGTCATGCCTCCTCGTTGCTTTAGAGGCCCTTTTACTCCTCATTAATACAGGGCAATGAAATGGAGGGCAGTGTCTACTGCCCCCATCTCAACTGCCTATCACCACACCCTGAGGACGTACTTCCTCTTTATCCACAATATTAGCACAAGCTTTTGTGGCCTAATTTCCAGAAATTAGCTCCCCTTCCAATTATCGCTGTGATTCTTTCTGAGTGCCCAAGGGAACCATATCACATATTCTCCAGGACAAAGGCCTCAGGTTTTCAGATTCCAGCCAACTTGCCCGCAATCGCTCAGCTGCTGTGGCACACTTGACCCTCACAGGTCTGTGGTCTTCTGAGAACAGCAGTCGTCCAGTGGAACTCTGCTGGTGCTCCCTCAACGGCCTTGAGGAGTATTGCCATACCACGTTCCCACATCACAACCTAATTCCCATACCACAACCAGGACCGGGATGTAATTTTTCTTAAGAATTTCCTGAAGAGTTGAAGATAATGGATATGTAATTCAGAAAGTACCTTACAACTGAGACTAGAGACCCAAAGATGGTTTTTTATAATTCTGTGTAGCCGACAGTAAGGGACAGTATAACCCCCGACTCATAGGAAGCCTCAGATATCCACACCTCAGGGTTCACTGAGGGGAAATGTTCTCGTCTACCCAAGCTCATTAACAGAATGTCTGAGATGATCTAGCAACTTCATAGATAGCCTCTTCAATCCTCACGACGACCCCATAATAACAATACTAACCACCACCACCATAATAATCCTTTTTACAGATGAGGAAAATAAGGCCCAGAGAGGCTAAAGTTATCTTGCTCAAGATCACAAAGCCGGGATTTGAAAACCCAAAGTGTCTGACTCCCTCCACTTCAGGGATCTAGAGGCAACTAAAACTTGGGTAGTGGTCAGACTGCCAACATCAAACACACAATTTAATGAAATTCTGACAGCTTCTTGAATGAAGGAGATGGGAGGGCACCTTGCCATGAGGAAGGCGTCAGGTGAGAGAAAGCAGCAACCATATTCTGAAGGCGAGGAGGAACAGCTGACTCTGAAATAGCACCTGCCATTGCAGCCCTCCAAGCTAGGGCAGTGTTAAAGTTGATGCACGCTGAGTCCACAGGAAAAGACATTCCTCCAGCAGTGCAATTGGCCCAGCTCCTTCACCGTGAGGCAGGAATCCCAACAGATCCTAATACTGCACCCCCAGCATCATGTGCCATGGGAAGGAAGAGAAAGACACATGCTACTATTTCTATTGTCCTTTAAAAATCTTCCTTCCCATTCCAAAGAAGTCCAATCTTAGAGGCAAGCATTGGTTAAACCATGATTCATCTGATGGCTTAATGGTTTGTAGTAGTAGTCGTCCAAACTACGAAGGTGAGTACATATGTGACCCTTGAACAGCAAGGGTTTGAACTGTGTGGGTCCATTTACACGTGCATCTTTCTTGATAAATATGGTACATTACTGTCAATGTGTTTTCTCTTCCTTATGATTTTCTTAATGTTTTCTTTTCTCTAGCTTATTTTATTGTAAGAATACAGTATATAATACACATACCATCCAAAATACGTGATAATTGACTGTTTATGTTATTGGTAAGGCTTCTGGTCAACAGTAGGTTATTAGTAATTAAGTTTTTGGGGAGTCAAAAATTATATGTGGATTTTCAACTACTGCATGGGGACTTGGTGCCCCTAACCCTCATGTTGCTCAAAGGTCAACGTACATATCTATGTACACACACACACACACCCCTCTACATATATATGTAAAGTTAGAAGTTACAGTGCTATTTAACAGAGATATAGGGAATGATGTGGACACCATACAGCCAAAAGTCTAAACCTGGGGACCCAAAGGCCGAGGCTAACAATATGGTAAGCTCCATAAGAGGATGTTCCCCACTGGAAAGAACAGAGGCCAGAGGTGAAGAAAAAATAGTGGGTCTATACACAGAAGGTAGTCAGGAGTCAATAAGTTCAAGGCAAATTACTTGTCAGTGAGACAAGCAAGAATGTAAGTTCTGCTCCTTAAAAATCCGGATGGCAATTTGCATTTGCACTTCCTCAACATAATTAAATCAATGCCAGATGGTATAATTCTTTGCATTGTCATGTAGATTTTACAACTACTCTAAAAATAACAATTTTAGTGGCACGTTACTTCATTTTATCTGTTATCCCAAATGATTTAATGCGATTGCTTCTTCTTCAAGTCATAACACTTATACCTTCAAGATTCTAAAAGCTCAACAGCAATTATAGTGACACTTCCTGTAGAATTTATGAAGTATATGTTCAAGTTAAAGTCTAAGCTAAGAAAATGGAGTGACTTTATGAGATTTTATTACAGAAATCTCTATCCTGACAACACGATACTATCGTTAAAGTGATGAATACAGGCCTAAGATAGCACACTTCTTCCCCAGTCAGTATATTTAGGTACAAATATACCTAAACAAGATATCGTAGCTCTGCCCTCTGGACATAACTAAACTTGATTTCATAATCCTAAATGCTCAGACTAATAGCCAGGGAGCACCTTTTCAACACAAAACTTGCAGAACCATCACCAGCCAAGCAGCCCTCCTGCCTAAAGAACAGTGTCCATATGATAATACTAGAATCTTCTCTGCCTAAACAACAAGTTCAATTTTACTGAACTTTCCTGATTCTGACCCAATCCAAGTTGGTGCTTTTGTTCAACTGGACTTCGTACATGATCTTGAGTCATCCTTTCATTGGTCAAGCTTATTAACAAATGGCAAATGGACAAAATCATATCCACTAAGGGAGTTTTTCCAGGTCAGAGATTGTGATTCTTAATCCATTCCCTGTATCTTTTTTTAAAAAAAAAAATCATTTCCAATAAGTACACAATTATTTCACCGATCCCTTCTAAATATTTGCAAGTCTACTTTATTGTAACTACCACAATCATGCTTACCTTGATTTGTCTTCTTTTTGGCCAACTTGGTTTTGTTGTCTACCTATAAGCATCATAGCAAGGAGTCAGAAAGAATTTTTAGTCCAAGCCAAGACCTCTGATCTCCAACGTATCTATCCCAAGGTTGTGATTATGAGGCCCAAAGAAAGGCCCTGGGAATTTGATGATTATACTCAGTCTTTGAGCTTTTCCACCTTCTGCTGCTCATAGCCAACGTGCCTAAGCCTTGCCCTACCTCTGCCCTGGGGTTCTTCTAACAGTCAGTCAGTACATACTGTGCAGATTTGTACAACTTTCCACTCATATAGACACAGACTGCTTTTAGGAAGGAAAGAATTAAGTAAAACACTTAAGTTTCCCCTCCCAAAAGGCTCTGGGTGCTATAGTTTGACTTACTCCTGGCCCTCTTGGCTGAGTCTAAGATGTGATAACTCACTTGGATCCAACAAGCTGCGTGAATATGTTGGCTTATTTTCTCCCTGGTTCTCATTCCTGAATTTCTCCAGTAACCTAACACCCTGATGCACTGTTTTGGCTGAGTTTTCTGTACTGATTGGCAAGTCAGACCTCCTGGCCTCCCACAGAAAACATCCTGATACCCACAGTTTACCCACATAGCTCTCTAGTCATATCATCAGCTGATGCTGAGCCTATGCTGACACATTTCTCATTAAGTTTCCAGCAACGACTGGAACACTTGCTTTTTGATTTCTGCTTGCTTGGGAACTGCTTGCCAGCTTGAGGAAGTTGTGTATATTTTTAAAAAGTTATCTTTTAATTGTAAACTTTGTTTGCATGAAGCCTCATCTCACTCTGTTTTTCCCCATTTAAACTCTTAGTCTGGATCCATTCCTCAGGGGTGATGCTGGCAATATGTCCAGAAGAGAGTGTAGATAGCACCCCACGTGAAAGTGTGAATGAGTTTCACACTCTGAGGCTCCTTTATTTCCACATATCAGCCCCCAGAAGGATTTGCTTAGGTAACAAGGTAGAGATGATTTCCTTTGAAAGATTTTTCAGAGGTTTTCTTGTAAGAAAAGCAATGTGAGTGAGGAAAGAGCCCAGCTTTCCGAGGAGCTCAGGTCATGGGTGTCCAGTGAGCAAGCAAGGATAAGGGAGCAGGCAGCTGCTAGATGTCCTGGCTCCCTGAGGGAGCAGGGACAGACCACTGGACTCATTCCCCCAGAAGAGCCTGGGTGGGCAAGGTGTTTATCAGCATTTAGAGGAATGATTTCAGAATGAGGCAAGAAGTGCTTCGGACCTGCTTGAGGGATTACAGAGCAAATGATAGGGGATTGATTGTGTTGTTTTGTTTATTTTTCTCAGAAGTGAGGCTGTGGGCTGTGCACTGGGTACCCTTTAATGCTTTTCAGAAGACAAAAATAAAGCCAGAATTACAATATGATGTTTAATAGTTATTGTACATTTTTAAGTATTTGACAGGGCAGTCTATCAGTTTTTGCTGTGTAGCAAATCGCTCTGAAAATTAGTGATGTTATAAAACAAGCAATGATTTAGCTCCCAATTCCATGGATTGTCAGTTTGGGTTGGGCTCAGCGAGGCAGTTTTGGTCACAGTGGGACTCACATGTGTGTTTGCAGCCAGCAGCTCATGCGTTGGAGGGTTGGCTGATCATTAAACTAGGTGGAGGGAGAGGGAGCACCTGGGACACATGTTTCTCCCCTTGATGAGAAAAACTGAAAAGTCACATTGCTTCTCCCATCAAGAGAATAGACTCTATTTCTCTATTCCCCAAATCTGGGCTGGCCTTATAGCTTACTTTGGCCCATATAATATACAGGAAGCAAAGTCATTTCTGAGCCTAGGCCTCAAGAGTTTCGTTTATTTCTGTTCCCCCTTTTCAGAACTCTACCTGTTACCAATAGAATATTATTGAGATATCACTGAAATGGGAATTGCATTCTGGATGGGAATGTGTGGTTCAAAACTGGCTGTTTCAGGTATAGAATCAAATTTACAAAATATTGTGTTGCTTCAATAACTTAGCCAAACTCAGTATCTCACTTTTCACCCAACATTAATGAAGCACTACATTTCTTGAGAAATGACAAGTATTTAGGTTGGTGTCCTTCTTGCTTTGGTTATTGCAGGCTTATTGTTCTAAGAGAGAACAGACTGCTTATGGACGTGGCTATTACTGTGTGACTTGTAATCCAAACAGGCTTTGAACTGTGAGCATAAGGAATTTCTACCCTAAACTGAAGAAATTCATAGAGAGCACTCCTCTAAGATCCTAAGGAAAAGACTCTGAGTCTTGTTACCAGTGACACAAGACAGGATGGAAGCCTCAGAACCTGACAAAATTCAACAGCCAAAGGAGAGATTTCTGAGGTGATTCATGACCTCAGAGACAGATAAACCATGGAGAATTACCTCGCCACCCAAGAACAAGTCCAGAATAGACAGTGACTAGGAGAATTCCCATGGCTTCCCATCCCAATTGGAAGGCAACCACACAGATCAATTGGGAGAAATGACAGGAAGATGCTTGAAAAAGGAGAAACAGGTCAGGTCCAAGTGGAATATAGTTATAGCCAAGGAAGTCTGAACCATTTTGATAATTCCCACACAGAGATGAAGTAGGAAAAGATGAGTCTCCAGAGGTCCTTCAGGAGCAGGGCAAAGCAGAGAGATACAATTCTAGAAAATGCAGTGGACATTGAGAGCTAACAATAATGCCAGAGCTTCTGAAATCAGACCCAACAAACAAGAACCTATTTTCCAATTATAATCAGTAAACATCTCACCCACAATTTACTTTCAAACTCCACACGTGTCTGTCAACCTGAACCTCTGTTTATAGGCTACATCAACTAATTTGACTTCATTAGGATGAGATAGTTTGCAAACTGGAGAGATACTTACCTCTGGCAATTCATAAATCCTGCCATGGATAGGCAATTTAAAGGCTACCTCCTTGGTAATGTTCTGTTTCTTGAAATGGGTGTTGTCTATACAGGTATATTCAGTTTTTGAAAATTCATAAAGCTATGTATTTATGATACATGCACTATTTCTATGTATTATACATCCACTAACAATTTAAAATTAAAAAAAAAAGAGATTACCACCTAAATTCTTCCAACGTTGAGGTTTGGACTTTGCTTTGGCTGTGTTGAGAAGAAACATGTAGTCACAGTTGTAACCATGAGATGTTTTCAAGAGAAATGAATCCTCCTTTTCACATTACCTGTGGTCACAACCTTTAGGATGAAAGAAGGGATCACACAGACACTCCTGACTGAGGCTCGCAGAGGCCCCTGGGTGCAGGGACTTTGACTAGAGAAGAGGGAGATATCGGCTCTTGCTAGGCTGTGAGTAGAAAGACTCTGGGATCAAAATGAAAATGGACTTCCACATTACAGAGGGTGACACAGATTTTGCAAGGGTGTCACCAAGAAATGTTCCATAACCATTTATTTGAGAAGAGCAGTCACAGAGACAAGGTCATTACATTTTCAGAAGGTGTATTCAAAAACACCCTATTCGTCCACCTGTGAGGCTTTCTCTTATTATGTCTCCTTTACTTTTATATTACTTCCATACTCACACAGGACCCTTCACTCCTGGCACATCTGGTCACCAAATGTGTGGAGGTTTTCCCCCACAACAAGTAATTCTCTGTGACACCAGCTGTGTGTCACACAATTCAACTCATATCTGACACTATCTACCCAGAGATAGGGCTCAGTCTCACAAGACCGCCCACCTCCAACTTCAGAGGCCAGTTGCAAATCTAGATGTTTATTAATGAGATTCCCTCTCATACCTGAAGATCTTATTAAAATGCAGATTTTGATTCAATAAGTCTGGGGTGGGGTCTGAGATTCTGCCTGTCTAACAAGTTTCTTGCTGGTCCAAAGACATCACTTAAGTAGCCAGGAGACGTTGGGGAAAGTATGTTTTGTGGTGAGCACTGGGTGTTGTGTACTTGTACCCCTGAAATAAATAATACATTTAAAATAAATAAATAGGGGCACCTGGGTGGCTCAGTCCTTAAGCGTCTGTCTTCGGCTCAGGGCTTGATCCCAGGGTCCTCGGATCAAGCCTCCCATCAGGCTCCCTGCTGTGCTGTGAGCCTGCTATTTCCTCTCCCACTCCCCCTGCTTGTGTTCCCTCTCTCACTGGCTATCTCTCTCTCTGTCAAATAAATAAATAAAACCTTTAAAAATTAAATAAATAAATAAAATAAAATAAAAATTGGGCAAAAATAAAGGCACTGTTGGATAAGCAAAAACAAATAAAAGAATAAATAAATAAATAAATAAATAAATGATAAGTAGCCAGGAGATAATGTTTGTAAAACATCTGATATATAATAGATGATCAGAAATTATTGCTAGTCATTATTCCCAATCATCATCTTCAAACTCATACATATGAATTGCTTCCATTTATACCTAAACCATGCAACACAACAATGATAATGTAAGTTATTAAAGTTTATCCAAGCTAATTTTTATAATGAATTTGGCTTAATTTCAGCAATGGGCTCTGTCCATATGTGTTTATTCTTTATATTACATGGATCATTTATTCACAATTTTAAAAACCAGAGAGAATGACCATGAAAACCTCTTGAATTTGTGACATTATTTTTTATTTTTCCCTCAATTTTAGTAAAGAACAGACTATAATTTATTAAATGATAAGAAGTGTTCTTAGTGTCACCCAGTCAGAAATATTATTGCCAATAGTAAAACTTGTTAGTTTCATTCTGTAACAAAATATCACACTTAATAATGATACCAATTATTATGTGTATAGAAAAGAAAAAACAGAAAGGATATGCAGCAAATTACCTGAAAATGATGTTTTCTAAGGAAATCACAGCCTAATATCAGGAATTATGTCTCCATTTTTTCCTCTTTCTATGTGATATAGTTTATACCCTTAAACTTGGCATAATTCCCATGTTTGACATTTATAAGTAAAAAGTTAAAGCAAAATTATTTATTGCTTTTAGTCCTTGGATATGCTTGATTTTCTGGAACCCCAGCATTTTGTAAAATAGACAAAATTGTCTTAAGAGTGAAGTACTTCCCGTACTATCAAACGTTTTTATAGGGCAGTAAAGGACATGAGGAGATCAGTTTTTCCTAAGACCTACTTACTTCTTAACAGTAAGTTAGGCATTCGAGTATACACTTTTTAGTTGTGCTGAGAGTCCAACTCTTCTAGGTCCTTAATGTTTTGGTTTAAGAGTTGAATGAGTTGGGGCGCCTGGGTGGCACAGCGGTTAAGCGTCTGCCTTCCGCTCAGGGTGTGATCCTGGCATTACAGGATCGAGCCCCACATCAGGCTCCTCTGATATGAGCCTGCTTCTTCCTCTCCCATTCCCCTGCTTGTGTTCCCTCTCTCGTTGGCTGTCTCTATCTCTGTCGAATGAATAAATAAAATCTTTAAAACAACAACAAAAAAAAGAGTTGAATGAGTTAATATACTTCCATGAGCAGAATTGACTCAGAGTAGACACACTTGTAGACAATGGGAGGATTGTATTTTTGATATTTTTTCTCTGCAACTATACAAGGGACCTTAAAAACCATGAAACCAATCAAAATGGAAATGTGCTGTTTGCTGTTGGGGTGATACCAAATTGTAGACTCTTTGACCTGGGATGGGGTTTTTAGGCATCCTCTTGTCCAAATTTCATTTTTAGGTAAAGGTATAGAAACCTTTAGGAGTTAAATGAATCTGATTTCTAGTAATGCCATTAGAATGAATGTCACTGGAGAATAATGAATTGGTTTAAATTAAACTTCTGTGGACGGATCTCAGCATTTTTCTCCTTGGTGTATAAAATGATGTCCAATACAAGCTTTAAAATTATTTTGTGAATTTCAAAGTGCTGGAGGTAAAGTTTTACATTTGTTATGTAATCCTCTGAGTCCTTTGGGATAAAACTGTGAGGCCCCCTCCCAAACTTCAGCATAGTAAATGACTTTTCCTTAAAATAACCATAAAGCTAATCATTTTAGTAACTGCTTTTACACTTTTAAAGTTCCTGTCTATTCCCAAGGGCACAAGCCCCACAACCCTGTAGATGTGCAGTTAAGATCTGAAGATCGCATGAAGACACTTGGCTGTAAAGAAGGGTCAGAGAAGGTGGAAATCACAGCTTAGGATCAAAAGTTATTTCTCCATTTTAGCTTTTCAATTAAAAACAAGAAACTGCTAGAAGAAAAATGTCCCTTCAGATAGGTTGTGTAGGGCTTGCAGTACCCAAATTCAGTTTTTACACAGATGGGGAATGTGTAAATTATTCAATGTTGATCTTATAGAATTTGATCCAGAATGCCTGACTTCTAAGTTAGAGCTCTTTGGGTGGTAATTCCTGTAAGATAGAAATGCTCAAAAGCAAATTTAATGTTGAAAACAGGTATGGTTCCTGAATTTGGATGAGAAAATAGATTCATGTGAATTGAACACAGGAAGGGATGCAGTTGTTGTGAGGGTAAAAGTCAAAGGGGTTGAGTGTCAGAGTTCTCCTGGGGCATCTCTACTTGTCAACACCTGGGGTTGTCGTTTAAAGATCACCACATCTTTGGGTCTGGCATACAGTGATAACTGGACTTTGGTCCCAAGCAGCTGCATTTCTGATTTATCTACATCCGCGATTCTCATCCATCCTTTCATCCTCTTTACAAAGGAGATTTATGCCCCTTCTCCCTCACAATTGTTTGCCTGATAGATCCTCTTTTTGGCAGAATTTTTCAGAGAAAAGTTGGTTCCAGTCCTTAGGAAAGAGCAGAACTGTGATAATTTAATGGTTTAAATCATACTTTGTTTAGCCCCTTGTTATCCATAACTGAAATTTTAAAAAAGCATACACACACGCAGAGTAATAGAGAGAACTCAGCAAAAATGTATAGAATTACTCAAGTCCTTAAGGCAACAGTTCTATTGAAAAAAAATAATAATGGAGAAAAAAATCAAATTTAACCATTACATCATGAGTATAACTGTTTCTAGAGTTTTATGACTGGGTATTCAGTTTTGCAAAATGATGACAAATTGGCTGTTCTGCATGTCAATTTTCATCCAGATGAGACTTCATCAAATAGCAAAGTCAGCTATACCCCTGTTTGTTACGACAATTTGAATCTGGGAGAAAAAAATACCATTTTTTTTTTATGAAGTAGAAAGCCCAAATTAAACACTAAGTTTTATTACCAATAAACTGGGATAGGAGACAGTAAAGCACAAGCCATACTCCTCTTCTAGTTTGATATCCAACCAGCTGAGGCTCCTGGCACAACCATCTCTGTCCTTTAAGTAATATTACAGGTGATGTCCTTAAGTTATATTAAAAACACACACTCTGCTTTGACTCGTGGAAACAATAAGGACCAAAGTTTGGCAAGAGGCTGCGGCCTCCCTCTTGAAGGACTCTGGAGGGCCATCAAATGTCCCTAATCCGCAGAAAGCTCTCACTGAACGGACAGAATCCAGTTTGAACAACTTCCAAAGAAACTCTACTTTACTGGGACTAACATTACCAGGTTGGCTTTATCATATTTCTTACAAGCTTTGAAAGTAAATTCCTCAACTGTAGTATTTACATTATCGTCTTCATTCAGTGAAGACACCCATGATGTGGAATCTGGGGTGTTGGGAAATGGAGTTGGTAGCAGAGAGGGAGGGGGCAGGTCTGGCATGGGACCAGAAAGCAAGCACATGGAAGCACTTTGCTGGTCTTCCCTTGGACGCCTGTGGCCGGCCCACAAGGCACAGCTGAGGTCCCGGGGAGCCTTCTTACTAGGTGACACATTCGACTCATCCTTCACGGCAGATTGGATTTGCCCTTTCCCAAGCCCAAAGCTTGGAAACCTCTGTCCCTTAGACTCTTAAATACTCTTGATATTACTTCTGGGTAAAAGGAGAGACACTGAGTATGACTTTCTTTTTTCCAAACTCAACTCTCAATGGCCTTGTCTTAGTTCGCTAGTCTCATTTTCTCCTTCTTTCCCCTTTTCCCTCAGACACTTGTACCCGCCAGCCATGTGAAATTAATTTTGGATCAATCACTTCAGACACTAGTCTTCAAGTTTTATTAAAATATTTTTCGACTCATTTCCTTGTTTTTCCCTAAAGGTAAATCACTAAACAAAACGCTCTTTTGTGAACAGTAAAAATAATTTCATTGGCAAATAGCAGCTTTCCCGTCCAGTTGATGTTGAGTGGCTTAGATGCGCCCTGGAAGCAATGCAGTGCTTTATGGACCAGCAAGGCCTTTATTTCATGGTGGTGTTCCATAGAGTCCGGCTTCCCTTTTACAGTTCCAGTGGTGGAAGGTGGCGGTAACAAGAGCTGTCTTTGAGTTTTATGGACTCTCTCTTCTCCACCATTTCATGAGGTAAATGAAAATCATATCTTACTTCATTTTCCATTGACTAGCATCACCCTCCCCACTGTCCATCCCATAGTTTTTAATGGAAATAACCTTCCTGCATAACCTTCAGCAGACTCTGAAACAAACTTCTATGCTTCCTCTATATTCTTTCATTTCTGTGCTCGTCAAATGAAGAGGTAGGTGGCTTGAGGCAAGACTGGATGCACTATGGGAACCCTTGAAAGTTTTCATGACAGTAATGACATTGTGGGTTTGTATAGCACTCTGTGATTGTAAAAGAAATTGCAGAAAAGGAAGCGCTTAATTAGATCTGGAGATTCCGGTCTGTAAGAATGACTTTATCACCTTATTGCTGTTTGCTGGTAGGTCTCCTTGCTCTTTTGTTATCACACTAAAATGGCAGAGTCTTGTGAAACATTAAGTACTTCTTTTCCTCACATGGAAAGAAACTAACAGGGTAAATGTCATTTTGTGTTATTTAAAAATACTTTTTAAAAGCAATGTTCAAAAGACTTTAGGAGACTTTGCAACAATGATACTTTCATATCAAATGTTTAATAACTCGGGGCGCCTGGGTGGTACAGCGGTTAAGCGTCTGCCTTCGGCTCAGGGCGTAATCCCCACGTTCTGGGATCAAGCCCCACATCAGGCTCCTCCACTATGAGCCTGCTTCTTCCTCTCCCACTCCCCCTGCTTGTGTTCCCTCTCTCGCTGTCTGTCTCTATCTCTGTCAAATAAATAAATAAAATCCTTTAAAAAATGTTTAATAACTCAGATTAAGGACAGACGGTTTATTTCCTAGTTTTGTTTAGATTTTTATATTTATTTATTTATTTATTTATTTATTTATTTATTTATTTATTTATTTTAGGTTGAGTGTCCATGCAAGCTACATGGCATCATGGGCTATTTTTTCTTTTGAACATTGTTTGACAGTACAGAAGGGCATAAAGAAAAATATAATGAACGTTCACGACTTCACCACCCAGGATGGATGCTTAATAACATTTTGTCATAAAAAAGATAATGTTGAAGCTCCCATTGTGATTCGTTGACTTGGCAAAGAATGCGTGGAGAAGTAGAATCACAGAGGTGGGGTCCTCCTCAACTCACGTTGTCACGTCTGTTTCCTGAAGTGCAGTGCCTTGTGATGAGAGCCGGAGTCAGACAGCAAACTCTGACCCACTCTGGCCTCTCCAGCATATTGCCAGCGTGTTGGTTGCTGTTTACGTGAGCTCGCCATGGCTACCTGAAGAATGAACACTTCAGCATCAACAAATGGTGCAAATAACCACCAGTGATTACTATTGGGTACTTCATTGGCCATGATTTCTTTCCTGAACTGGCACAAATTTCATTGTCGTTTGGAAAGGTTTGCCACTGCTGATAATTACATGGACTGTTTTCTCATATGATGAGAAAAATATAATAATTCCTGTTCCGTTGTGCCAGTGAAGCGATATAGAGACTATAAATACAATTTCCCCTCTACATAAAAAAACACTCAGCAACTTTTTTTTTTTTTTTAAGGTAGTGGGCTTATTTCTAAATTACTTTGAAGGATGAGCATTTAAATGTTAACCTGGGTGCTAGCTCTCTCAGGGAAAGAAATAGGAAGATGAAATAGAGGAACATTCCTAGAAATGAGTGTGTGACCTACGTGGTCCTTACAGTAAATTATACTAATTCTACATTTATGTTTATGTGTTGTGATCCTATTAAGCTGAGATAACTTTTCCATTAAGTGGGCAGGTTGATTTCCTGTAGTACCCCCAATTGCTTGAAGAGGTGTATTGTTTTCTTGTGTTTCCATTACAACATAGAGACTAAGAGGGAATCCTCTGTGGTATTTTCACATAGGTTATGAATCTTTTATCTGGCGGTTGTATTTGTATCGGAGAGGTGAATATTAATAGCCTCTTGGCTGCAGAGTGACTTTCTTAAAAAAGGGGTTTCCCTGTGTATGGGTGGATTAACCTTTCAAAATATATGTTTCTACTTAAACCACTTAGTTACTGTTTGATTCAAAGAGTCATAAAGACAACCTCTCCACATCTCTATTAGACCCTGTAGTATGCTTACCTAGATCTGAGAGGGACTTTCAGTAGAGAACATGGTGAGTAACAGAACGCCGTGTGCCTTTACTTTCATTTCGCTTGCTTACCAGAGTTTGCTGTATCTTAATTTTTTTTTAAATGCCTGAAGTTTTCCTGTTAAAATGGCATGTGTGGTTGATGATAAGTTTGGTGATGGCAATTAAGATATGGTTTCAAGTATTCCAGGTGGGAAGTAAGATGGAGCTTATGGACTGTAATAATGTGTGATGTTCTCCTTTAAAATTTTCATCGCTTTTACCAGTTAGCCCCTTTGTCCACATCACAAAGGCAAGCTTTTGAAATGACACATTGAACTCTATGAATGTTATCCTATTTACTTTATTATTTCTAGCAATTCTGTAAAGAGTAACCAAATTTAAGTACTTATATGAATAATTTAACTGTGCCTTTGTCCTTTTAGTCTATTACGGGGGTTAACAATCTTGATCAAAGAATAATCAGTGCAGGGAGTCCGGCAGCGTGTGTCACCATATTCTTCATGGTACCACGTAATCATGTTGACGGGAGGCATAACAAGATCTTAAAAAGTGTATTTCTATATATAAAGTCACTGGACTGTTTTATTCAATAGTCAAATGTTCCAAAGGAAATAGAAAAATAAACTTCCTTGGGCATGCTTTAAGTGTAAGCAGTCAAATTGACATCCAAGGAAAGTTCATTTTAAAAGTCAGGGGAGGACAAAGGTAGTCTAAATACCTATGAGCATCGGGACAATGCTTCATTAACCAGCAGCATTTAATTCCTGGCTCAGCCACAGCATTTCTTGCTGTGAAGTGCTAAGGGACTTCATTCTTAGGAATCACAGGTCATGCCCTGTTGCAGATACTCCAAAAGCCCTCTTTTAAACGGCACAGCATCCATGAGCCTATCCCTGGTAGCATAAGGCTTACGCAGGGCCTTAACGCTCTGTGGGAGCAGCAAGTATCTGTAGGATGGATCAGTGTGAACTCACTATTGTCAGATATGCTCTCCCCAGTTTTTTGAGGCAATGTTTAAAAAATCAGAATTGTAATGTGTTTTTAAAGTCCAGGAAATAAGGGGAAACATATTTTCTCATTTTCCCCTTTCCTTTTCACTCCCTGTCTCCGTTTCTCTCTCTCTCTCTCTGTCTCCCTCTCCGCTTGCTTCTATTCTCTCTCCACTAAGTCTCCGTTTTAATTAGTATATTATTGGCTTCCAGTACAACTTTTCCAATGAAATTCGTGGCCACTGTACCATTTCCCAATTTAAATGAGAATAATGAACAGGAATGAGGAAGCAATCATAGTTTTTGAACACGGGAAATTGAATATTAAGCTCCATTCCTCCTGTAAAAGGAATCTGAAGCACATAGGCGCCAAAGGAATCACACAGGAGGTACGTAGGAGAGACAGGCATCCCTGTGCCTCCTCCGTCAAGGTCGCTGGCCCCTGACCATCGGACTCCACTGGGGTTAGGTCGCTTTATTAGGTCAGTGGGGGTCAGGGTGGGGAGGAGGGCAAAGATGCTTACAAAGTTCTCTGTCAGCTAAATACTTCCTGCTGAGGATAAAAGCTTAGGCCTCATTTTGATTGTTAACTCTTAAAAAGTGCTCTTTAATGCTTTAACGACCATTTTCTAAGCTTTGTAATCCTCATTCAGATTAGATAATGAGGATCCCTCAGAGGAAAACCTGGGAGTCACAGTTGTTCTCCCATCCCTTTGGAGTTGGGACGGTTTGGACCTTTCAAATATTGTTTTCATGAAGGATGAAGGACTTAGAATAAAAGAAACATACTTTCTACACATACATCCTCAAGTCTTTAAGAAAGAGGCAAAAATTAAAAATGTCTTTCTACTGAAATTGCACAGAGCAAGAGTAAAAAATTACTTTTATTTGAAAACACTGCCAAGATTAAATATCCCCACAGTTTCAAAATTAAAACAACATATGGGTGAAAATTATTCCAGTGGCCACAAAGCAGAGTTTCTACAAATGGATCCTTTGATCTAAGAAAGTAAAAAACCTTGGATGACAGAGAAATAGTCACAGTGGGGCGGTTAGTACACCATTAATAGATTATTATGGTAAGTAATCAAAGTTAATTATTCTATGCTTTTGTATAAATTCTGCAAGAAGAAACAAATTAAACAACATAATTCATACAATACATTTGAAGGTAAATTATCCCTTTAACAGTTTTAAATTACATCTTAAATTACAAATATGGTGAAATATATCCTCTTGATGTGAATAAATATTGATAAATAGAATAGTTTATGTTTTGGTAACTCTAAAACAGATTATACGCTTACAGGTTATAACAGTATATTCTCCAATAGATCGCCATATTCATTTTTTCTCCTTCAACTTTAGAGAATACATCATCAATTTTCACAAACTCTTTCCTAGAAGAAGGTGTTCAAAAGTCTTCTGGGAAGATAACTTACATTTTTTGAATTACAAAAGGCAAAACAGCTGAGGATACTAAATTAACCCAAAGAAAGTGTTCAGTCTAAACAAAAGAAAAATGTATGTGCTTCCCTTTTGAATTGTTCTTGCAGAGAGGAACAGAAAATATTGCAACAGTATGAAAACTACCAAATTTGAATTATAATTGAAAAAAATAAGTAGGAAGATTTTCACCTTTAAGTTGTTTAATGTCAACAGATTTTATCCTACCTAAATATGTGTCAAAAAATAAGATGACTTTCTATTTAGAGATTGTTCTGTTGCTCATCTAAAAACAAGAAGGAAATATAAAAAAAAATAAACATAAACAGTAAGATGAGACTAGGGTGAAGACTATGTAATTAGTCTGAGAGGATATTCAATTTCATAGGTAAAAACCAAAGCACAGATACTGTAGCTGAACTCCAGGGTCTGGGGTCAAGTCTCAGCTCAACTTCTCATCACCAACAGAAAGCATTTATTAAAATCCCAGAGCTGGGGCGCCTGGGTGGCTCAGTTGTTAAGCATCTGCCTTCGCCTCAGGGCGTGATCCTGGGGGTCTGGGATCAAGCCCCACATCAGGCTCCTCTGCTATGAGCCTGCTTCTTCCTCTCCCACTCCCCTTGCTTGTGTTCCCTCTCTTGCTGGCTGTCTCCCTCTGTCACATAAATAAATAAAATCTTTAAAAAAATAAATAATAAAATAAAATAAAATCCCAGAGCTGAACTCAGTCATTACTAATTAATTTTTATTATAATTAAAGCCTTTCACTTATTTTTGTTTGAGTCATCTCGAGATAGCATAGTTCTTTACATATGTTTGGAGATAATAATAATCTGGAGATAATCACCTGTTAAAATTCCAAGGTTATTTCTTTGTGGTCATGGGTATTTAGATTTATTGCAATAGTTTGATTTTTTTCGTATTTTATTTTTTTAACTGAAGTATAATTAACAGTGTTATACTAGATTCAGGTGTACAACATAATGATTCAATAGTTCTATACATTACTCAGTGCTTATCATTATAAGTGTACTCTTAATCCCTTTTATCTTACACTTGCTTGCTTTTAATGATAATAATAACAATAATAATATTTTGAAAGTGTAGTCTCTGATATGGCTTCTGTTGTTAAAAATTTGATGTCGGTCAGAATACATTCAGCTGAAGTGTATTTTCTTAAAATAAACAGCACATCCTTAATCTCACATTTTCATGATTATCAGCAGAACAATCAACATTCATGAATAATAACATACATACTAACATTCATGTTCCATAAAAATCACTTTCTCTATAGGCTTTCAGTGAGTTTTAGATATTAAACAAGATTTAAATTCCCCCGTATTTATTTAGGGTGTACTGACTAGTCAACCTGATAGTTACTATAGTACTAAACAGGCAACTCTAGGCAAACGTCCTTGTGCAGATGAATTGGAAAGGCTTTCCTATCCCATCTCTTGTTTAATCTTTATGTTCTTCCCTTTGAAGATGGGAAGTATTGTCCTACTTCACCGATGAGGATATCGGGGCTCAGAGAGTTTAAATAATTTGCCAGAAGTCATAAAGCTTAATCCAATCCTTTTTACAATACACGTGTTAAGAAAGGTGAATTCATCATTTAGGGGACCTCAGCGAAGTTCCTCAGTAGAAATCCACATTCCAAGAATAGTTCCCAAACCTAAGCTGGATAAAGACCCAGAGTTAGCATATGCTTGTCTTTCTACAGAATGAGGGACTATTATATGGACAACAAAATCCTCTCTATAGGGTAAGAATTGGCCTTTGGTTGTATTTTGGTGAATCTCTAAGATGCATGCAGCATGAGTGATATTGCAATGTATAATCCCAGGATGACCAAGTCCACAGCATCTACGCTGGAGGGGCTCTTAGCCATTATAACGTCCAATCTTTGCTTGTTTCAGAAATGGTGATAAACACCTTATCCAGGAACAAGCATGTTTAGTGACAGCCCTAGTGACCTAACCTTGGTCTCCTGACTCCTGGTTCAGGAGCTTTTCCACGTTCAGTTTCCAGAGGTCAGCTTTCCATGTAGAAGTGGTGCAGGTGGCCTGATAGGATTGAGTAATAGAGAATCTGTGATGGCAAAGAATTTTACGTTACTGCTATAATACAAAAAGACTTCTTAGAAGGAAATAGATGATAAAAGTCCCCTGATTTGACACCTTTCTCAGAAACATGAAATGGAAAAAACAAAAAACAAAAAAAAACGGCAGTTCTTTTGGGTATTTCTTTCTTTTGGTTTAGCCAAACGATGTGTAGCCAAAAATCTTTCTTATTCTTAATTTCCCTGAAGCCATTACTGTAAATGAGAGTGGTGTGTAATTTTCCTCTCCTCCAATTTCTTCCACACTGAAATCAAAGGGCCTTAATTATCTGCTAGATATAGGAATCTTTCCTGCTAGAGGATATAAATGAATGAAAACCTAGAACATATGCTTAATTTTTATGACATTATCATATTCTTAAAAACCATGAGAATTTATCTAATTTTGAATAGAAATTATCGGAAATACTTAAACTATCTTAGCTTTGTGCTTATAAATTTAATTGGTTTTATAATCACCTGAATGTTTTACAGTTCCTATTTCTAGCCTAAGTGGATTCCTTTTTTTTTTTTTTAAAGTTTTGGGGATATAGTGACTTTTATATGGATCTGTGGGGCTAAAGTCTCTTGAACATAGAAACTGGTATAAAGAGTAATTTAGACAAAGCTGAGGTATTATTAAGAAGCCATATTCAAGATTTTGTATGAAAAATGTTACAGTTCTTGGGGTGCCTGGGTGGCTCAGTTGGTTGAGCACCTGACTCTTGGTTTCGGCTCAGGTCATGATCTCAGGATTGTCAGGCTCCATCCACGCTGAGTGTGGAGCCTGCTTGGGATTATTTCTCTCCCTCTGCCCCTTCTCTCTGCTTTCTCTTTCTCTCTCTCTCTAAAACAAATAAATCTTTTAAAAAATGTTACAGTTCCATGTACAACTAACTGCTGGCATAATTAACATTCTTCAATTCATTCACTAAATGTTTGTGGAACATTTAGCATATATATTACAAGCACTGTACTTAGTACTAGAGATTCAGTTGTGACCAGAACAGGTGTAAAATCACAGAATTTACAGTAGAGAACAATGGCCTTAAGCAAATAATCACTCACACAGAAAAATAGAGAATAGAGAAATTACAATTATGATAAATGCTACAAGAGGAAGGTACATATAGTTCTAAGAGTATATATTAAAGGAATTTGTATCATATGGGAAGTCAGGAAAGATTTACTTTAAGGAGAAGAACAATCTAAGAATGAACAACTGCTTCAAAGATTATAGCAGAAGGGAGCATGGTGCCTTCAAGAAACTGACAAAATTATCTTATGGGTGATAAAGAAGAGGCTGGAAGGTGCTTCTGGGTCAATGGGGCAGATGGGAGCATTTTTGGTTATCATAATAATTGGGGGGCTGTGATGTTAAGCATCTTGCAATACCAAAAGTGTTCCCACATTATCATGAACCATCACCTCCTATATCCAGTAAGTAACCCATTTAAGACATGCAGAGCCCTTTAGCTATGACAAGGACTTTGGTCACTGTAATGGAAAACCATGAAGGTGTTTTTATTGTGGGGGTGGAGAGAGGGGAGATGACAAGGTCAGATATATGTTTTGAGAAAACAACAACAACAAAACAACCTATGCTTACAATGTGGAGGCAGATTGAAGGGAACGGAGGGGAAGAGGCACAGCAGTTAGGAGGCTACTCCAGTGGTCCAGGTCAGAAGGAACGGCATTGCCAGTGGCTTGCAAGCATTGGAAAAAACGTATCAAATGCTTGAAGTTATTTCTTACCAGTCAATAAAATTGAACATAAAGAAAACTTTCTCTGGCCCTTTAGCTCCCCAATTGGTTCTTGAGTTTTGCATGAGCCACTTCATTCTACTTGAAGGAGAGCCACATGTGGAGGCAAGAGCACCCGTGTCACGCTTCTGCCGGAAGCATTAATCCAGTAGTGATCCTGTTCCAAATCCCATGCCGACGGTAACTATATGCCAGTGATAGTCATACAACTTTAGAATTCAAGGAATATTAGAGATAATCCCATCAGGCCTTGATTCTGCAGAAGAGGACTGAAACCTAGAGAAAAAAATTATTATCCTCAAGATTTCACATCTAGGTAATTTAGGAATTGGGACCAAGGGGGAAAAAGTGTCTAATGTAGTGCTTTTTTTTTTCATATTTCTTTCTTACTAATAATAACAAGGAACTCAAAACTGTTATGCATTATTATCTGCAATATTGGCATCAAATAAACTCATGCTTTGGAAGTTACAAAAGGTTATGAAAAAACACTCAATAACTGCAGAAAGTAACTAGAAATTTTTTTTAGAGAGGATTGTGTTTTGTTTGTTCACTTTGCTTTTTTTGAAAAAATGGAATTTAAAATCCTTTAGGCAGGACATTCATTAAGTGGTTCTTCACGGGCCCTACTGCCGAGTACCACCAACGTATGTTAGCTTCCTGACCCTGCAGGATCTTCCGACTCCTGACTGAACTACTGCTCTTTTTCTAATCTCCACCTAACCAACTTGGCATGGATTAACCATGCTGACCATTATCTCTGTAAAACATACAGACTGGCACTCAGCTCACGCTGAATGCTTGAAGCTAAGGACATTCACTTATTTCTGCCTCCAAAGTTGAGTGGGACGTTACACTGAGAGTCAGCCTTGTTTGTTCCCCCAAGCGTGTATGAAAATCTTATTTTTCTTCCTATTACACACTTTGAATAAAATTTATATAAGTTGATGACACATGAGTAAGAAAAAGATAAAAGAATGGCTGTTTCTAAGCAAGCTAATTTGAGTACCTTGAAAACATCCAATAAAGGTGAGTTGTCAAATTTAAATTGGATGCAAGAGAGGCAAATATAAAAGACTGGACAAATATTATAAAGATTGAAAAGCATTGTTTCAGATAGCTTCATAAATGTCTTAAAATTCTAATTCCCTTGTAAAGAAACCACAACTAGAACTCACAGAAGATTCATTGTGGACCAGAAAGCCCATGTGGAATACCATCAGTAGACTCGGGCTTGGAAAAGCGAGATTGCCAATTGTTGTGCACCTGGGTATTTTAAATTAGGATAAATTAATACGGTATTAGTATTCATGAGTCCCAGCTTTAACTAGTTTTTTGATCAACTCATTGTCTGTAGGTTTCTTATGTGAATAAGAAAGCTTTTTTATGTATTAGACACCAAAATATCACTTCTAAAAAAATCAATTAAAAAAGTACCTTTATATGTAGGTATTCTGTATAGAAGCATATTGCCTTATAAAATATTTATTTTTTATCATATATATAGATTTAAGAATAGTTATTTTCATGATGGTTTGGTACTTACCTAGAACGTTTCATCCTAAATATACTGAATCTGGTTCACATTCGATTTTGAATTTAGTATAGGTAGATACTGGAATGAAACAGGGTTTCTAGGTGAGAATTATAAGTTCTAAATTATATGTCCCAGAGGAAAGAGCACTTTATACAGATAAAAATTCCTTGTCAGCTTCAAGTTCTTTCTCTCTTAAGTAGAGCTGTCATGCCTTTGATTCCACATATGTTTTGATACATTCCAACGCTGTAGCATAGGCTTGACCAACACAAAAACTTATACCATGGTGGAAGAATTCCTTGGTAATTTTTAACATGACATTTTCAAGGTCTGTAAAACCTATTTTTGCAGAGTCGACCATGACTGGTAACATTCACATCCTAGTCCTTGAATCTGACTTTAGAAATCCAATTGTATTAAAAGCTGTCACCACAAATGGCGAAAAGCTCATAAAACTTGGTTTACTTCCAAAAGTAAGTTTATTCTCTAAAGTTGGGTTATTTTGGAACTGTGGATTGTGTAAACTTCTGCTTAAACAATCAAACAGCTTATGATCTTCATTGATTTACTGAAATCCATCCAAGAATCCAGGACATTTTTTGGTTAAGTTAAACAGAAAGCAACAGCTGTTTCTTGAGCAAGAAAAAAAAAAAATCCCTCCTTAAAAAGAGGAGGAAGGGAGGGGAAGAGGAAGTGGAGGAAGAAAGTAACCAAATTACGGAAACAGAAATGTGTTTGCTTTTAGCTTAGAGGATGCTGTCAGCCAGTCAGATACTCTAACTTCTATGGTCTTTAATTACAAATCTTTTGGTTAAGGTTTAAATCCTAAATCTTAAGGTTAAGAGGGTGAGGTACCCTATCTTTCTTTTATCTTTCTACTGTTTGGTATTCAAATGCAATTTGTTATAATGAAAATCTACCATGTTCTGTGTTAACTTAGTTGTCCCATTTAGAATCTGTTTCGAGTAGTTAAAATGGTTGGCAAGGTAAAAATGTTTGAATTACACATTTTATAAGACATTAATGAAACATAATCCAAGGTAAGTGCAGTGTGCTGCTGAAATTGGAGGTTCTGACTGCAATGTCTGCTGGTTTGTTGTAGCGGCTTTGCTCCTGCCCGTTTTCATGTCTCCACGCCAGCCAATAAAATTTTTGGAAATCCATTCCCTTCCTTTTAGACTGATTTTGTGCTTTTGCTCAGTGAAGAACTATTGATGAGAGAACTTCAGGAGAATTCCTTATCTTACAGTTTCATGTCACCCTGACTTGTAATTAGTGGAGATAAAGTTCAGAGGCACATGAGTGTTTGCTAAGTCTTATGAGACTTCTGAAGTTGTTCTTTTTCTCTATGATTAAAACAAATGAGGCACTGGTGTTAAGAAAGGCCCTGAGTCCTTAGAGTTGGCTTGATTTTATTTGCTTCCACTTGAAAAAGTATCTTTTAACTTCCAAGTGTCTTTTACTGATTGTCTTCTTTGTCACTGTTCCATTGGAAAAACATCTCTATCAATGGAAATGGATAAACTATTGGAAGTTATAATATGCCTGGGTGATTGGCTTTTCTGATTATCATTTCTCAATATTTTGACTTCTATATAGAATTATAACAAGTGTAAAATATCAGCATATGAAAAGGCTGTTTAGAAAGGAAATACAATGTTCAATAAACTAATACCTTTGAGATAATACCAGTCTTGTGTGTTTCCACTGCCCCAGAGGTTTTATCTGTGAATCTTAAACCATAAAATTCTAAATCTGGAAATTTCCCTCTCCACATGCTGTTTTGGGGTTGTTTACCACCAGAACTAGTTCAATTAATACAACGACCTTACCGAAGAAATATACTTTTATGAGTTTTGGGGGGCTCCTGGATGGCTCAGTCAGTTAAGCATCCAGCTCTTGATTTCAACTCAGGTCATGATCTCAGGTTCCTGAGATAGAACGAGTTGTGCTCTGTGATGAGTGTGGAGCCTGCTTGAGATTCTCTCTCTCCTTCTCCTTCTGCTCCGCCCCTGCTCGAGCACAAGTGCTCCCTCTCTATCTCAAAAAAAAAAAAAAGAATGAAATATGCTTTTATGAGTTTTCATTCATAATGTAACATTTTCGTACTTTACTCTTAAAATATTTTAGTATTAAAATGAGATCTCCCCTTACTTCAAACTTGAAATTTTATCTGTATAATGTTTGAATATAAAACAACAGCAGAAAATCATGGACTATGAGTTCAAATGGCTTGACATCTAATCCTAGATTAGCCTTACTTAGCCAAATCATTTGTCCTCTTCTGGCTCTGGTTTTTTTCTCTTGTAAGATGATGGTGCCATAATTCTCAAGAGTATCTCCAAGGTCTCAAATCCCATGATTCTCTGATACCTCGGGACTCCATGTGTCATTTCAGGTCTTTTGTGAAATTACAACTTTTTAAAAAGTAATTTTAAGACTAATGAAGGCATTGAAGGCATTTTTAAAAACTTTTCTACAAATTTATTTTCATGAATTAATTAAATACATTTTTAAAAAGTCTTCCAGAAATTATAGCATAGGCACTTACTCCAAGTCACTCCTTGTCAGGTAACACCTCATTTGCCTGCCCCTTCGATGCATTTGCAGAATTGTGTTATATTTCCAGAGTGCCATATAAAGAAACTGGGCACTTTTGCAATATTGCATAGTTAAAAGATAGCTGTACAAGTTGGTGGTCCAATTCCTACAACAGTCCTGAAAGGCATTTGCTTTCATCTAGTAACTGGCTACCATGGTGGTAACAGATGACTTTTAAACAGCTGTCACAAGCTGAAAACAAAGCAAAATAAAAAAGCCACCCTCCCACACTATGTACAGACAGCTTGCCAATAGCTGAAACAAATCCTTCTAAGATCATTTTAACAAACAACCTTTTTTTTTTTTTGGTTATTGTTACAATTAAATAGAAACTCATAAAACTCAGACAAGCTGGCTTCATGTTTCCCACAGACCTGAACTGCCTAAATTTTCTAATGGTTTCACAGCAATTAGTGGTTTCCAGATGCATTTAAAATGTGTTAAGTGCCTGCAGGAATTGGCTTTTAAAGTATACACGAGTCTTCAAACACTTCAATGTCAAGAATCTTCTATAAGCCCCATGAGGTACTATGATGTCTATGTAATGCTTGACCAAAGTTGGGTGCTTAAGTTGCAATTAATAGGAAAAAAAACAGGGGAAATAAAAAAATTCTGTGTCTTACATACAGTTTTCTCTTTACTTCCTTCTTCTCTTTTAATGGTCACATCACCAGTTCCTTTGTTATCTGAAAATCATAGAAAAGATGATCAACTTTCATTGGAGAAAAAGCTGGAATGAATGGTGTTCTGAGAAGAAATTTGTTGATGTTCTTGAGTCATTAGGACTCCTGGAAAACTCATTGCTGGACTGTGGCTAATTGAACTACAAACATGTCAGTCTGACGTTAACAGTTTATGACTCGTTCGTTGAAATGCCCAGCTTTCTTTTACTTGCTCCTGGACAATGTCTCCCCGTCATGAGACTCTTCTATAACTGAAAGACTGAGTCTTTATGTTTATACCCAGTGTTTTACCTTTGGTTGAAACTAGGCAGAAGGCGACTTTGTGGTCTGTTTTCTCATAACTGGCAGTGCTGAAAACAAGACATGAGAATAAAAACATGGCTTTTGATGAAAAATGTATTGAACAGGTGGTTTTCTCCACCAGTCACTGACATGGTTATCTTCCCTTGAGACCCATCCAAGCCTCATGTCCTTCATATTTTTTCCTTTTAGATTCCATGTGGACTACATGTAAACAAAAACGAGAAATACGAAGAGAAACTGGTAATGTTCACCAATCAGGCCGAAGATTCTGAAAGGTAATAATGACATTTTATTTAGAGGATGTATGGCTCTAATAATAATGTTCTAACTGGAGCACTTCTGCTGTCAGACAAAGACGATGAGTCTATTAAGAGTAGATGAGAACCTATCTGGATCGAACCATAGATTAAAAAAAAATGAGGGTGGATAACAGTGGTACTACTTGGATGTATTTTCTTTTGTTGCTATCTCAGGGCCAAGAATTATGGTAGATCATGGAAGTTTTAATTGTTTTTTTTTAAGTATTTGGTATATTTCCCTTGACAAGTTTGGACCTTAAGATAATTTCTCTTGAGTAGCAGAAATTATGTGCTAGAAAACAACTCTATTTCATTAATAAGGTGGAGTGGTAGCTGTATCTTCTCTCCTGAGTTATTAAATCCTTAGATGAGGGATAGGGTGAGAAATTTACTAAGTCCTTTAGCAAAAAATCCCATCCTCAGTCACTTTCCACAGTCTGTCAACCTTTGATGGCTTTTCTCAAGCATTCTATTCATTGACCCACATAGTTATTTCTTTGACTTTTTATTTGGCACCTTTAGGTGCAAGATATTTTGCTAGCTATTTGAAGAAGATGAGTCAGATACAGACCCTATCTTCTAGCTGCTTGCTGTTTAGAAGTAAAAAGCCAGGCACATCCCTCAGTATAATACACATCCAGCATTTGCCTCAGAAGTAAGACACACGTACGCTGCTCTGAGAAGTAAGAGGAAACTGAGAATCCTAACTGTGACCATAAAGAAATGCCAGAAGAAGGAGTTGTTTGGCCTCACTTCTGGAGAAAAGAAGATGGGAGAAAAGATGAAAAAGAGAAGGAAGCAGTGTTCCAGGCTGAAGGCAGAATGTGTACAAAAATGTCCTCACAGCAAAGTTGAGGACTTGTGTAAGGACCAGTAAGCAGTTCATTCTGGCTTCCACATCTGGCATGTAATACAAAACACATCTTGAGTGAGAGACTAAATAGCCAACAAATTATTCTGTAGAGCACTATTTCTCTGTCTATAAAGACAAAACTTCTTTCAAGTAAAAGTTAACTTAAAGAAATAATAAGACTCAGGTTCATAAGTCAGTGTTTCTCAAACTAGTGTTCTCATAACCTGTAGGTCTGGAGACATATGTTCAGGGTTCTTGGTCTGTGAAAACCCATTCAAGAAAAGGGGTCCATATGTACTTCCAGTATGAGAATCATGGCCACACACAAGGGCAGGGAATTTTGAACAGGGGATTGACAATAGGCTAATCTGGCAACGGTGTTTATAGTTGGCAAGGAGGAAGATTAGAAGTTTGAATAAATACAGAAATGTCAATTTCTCCCATTCTTCTCTACCAGTATCTATAACAAGCATATTAGTCTTTAACTGTATGAATTTAGCATTTTATTTTGTACTACTCTTTGTTATTCTATATCTGTGCTGTGTGTATAAGTCTTGTCTCCTTGAAAAGATTTAATCTATCTCAAGAGAAAGAATTCAGCATACAACAGTATAACCAACTTTAACAGTAGGTCTACAATAAGCATTGATATATTTCATATAGAGTTTTATAAAATGTAAGTAAAATACAAAATTTACTCACAGGAGTACTCTGGGGATTAACCGATTATATTGACAACCTCTAAGATACTATAGATATTACAGAAGCATAGACTACAACCTACAATGCTGAATGATTTCTAGGAAAGATGATATCGTATTTGCCTTCAGTAGCAGAGGTCCATGTTTGCCAAATTTTGCCAGTTTAAAAGACAAAGAAGAAAAGTTGAAGAAAGGAAAGAAGGAAAGAGGGAAGGAGAGAGAAGAGAAAGGAAAGAAGGCAGTCAAATCCATTGTTTCTGTGTTTTGAAGATATGTATATCCTTAGCTTTTTCTTCAGTATATCCACTCTGATGAGATAGGGATTAACCTCAGCCTCCCCCCTACACACGTACACCCCCCTACACACACATACCATTGTCTTCATGTGGAGAATTACAAGGACTCTGTGGGTTCCTGAGTCTTACTCTGTTGCTTCCTCCTTCAATGAACACTCATGTTGAGATTCTCTCCGTTTACTAATGATGAAAATTACACAGAATTTAGTAGTTAACATATTTTTTTCCTACAGTAGTAAAAAATGTGTATTTCTTAGAGAAACAGAGAGAAAGGTAGGTCTTTCACAGTAATTTGAAATGTTCAAGAGATAGTTTTCATGTGAACCTTTTAAGGTGTATACGACTCAGGGTCCAGAAGAAGGGTGAATGGATGAGACATACTGCAGGCTGCGTCTTGGTCTCAGGGGAGGTGAGAAAGAAAGAAGGAAAAAGGGAGATGAGAAGCAACAGGGCAGCAACAGAAGAGTGAGTGCTGAGTCATCTTTCCCTCTTGCTTTCCTGACCGGACTCCTTTCTAACTGAACCATTTCAGGTTCTGCGGGGGTAAAAATTGCCATCCCTTGAAGTACTATGTAGTGATAGTGTGGGTGTCATACCAAGCTTCTTTGCAAAGTAAAAGTAAAGGGTACAGGAAACAACTCTGACCCCAGGGAGGGGTTATCAAAGTAAATACAGTATTTTATAGTTTTTATATCCCCCTTTAACAGGATCTCAAAGCATCTTTGTTTTGAAGTACTCTTATAATGCTAGCTCCTCATCTGAATTTTTCTAAAGTAGATGTTTCTCCGTCTTAACATTTATTTTAAGAAATATGAGACTTTTTTAAATGAATTATGTGTTCAGAAAATTATAACCTAGCGAGGAAAACTACTATGATTCATTATAGCCTCAAGTAGAGGTAATCTCAGAAGGCTAAAATGAATGTTAAATTCTCATGAAGTGCCTCCTTTACCTGCATTAAACTTATTCATGAGAGCACTTTTTCAACATGTGTAGTAAACATGACGGAATACAATCTAATCTCAGTCAGTCATTGCCTTCTGGGAACAAGGTACTGGTTTCAGATGCCCATAAGGAGCTCTTGTGTCTTTCCCCACATTCAGAGTACTCAAATGCGTCTATGCAGAACATCGGTGTACTTTAAGAGAATTAAGCAATAGTTGCTGTGTTTTTTGGTTGTTGGTTTGGTTTTTTGTTTGTTTGTTTTGTTTTCTTTTTTTCTGTATGAATAGTATACTTCCCTCCAGATGCAGTATTTGGCAGCCAAACAGCTGCTAGCTATTAAATGTCCCTTAAAGGTCCATTTTTTGCTCATAAAGGGAAGAGAAGTGCAAGGACATTTATGGGGTGACAGGCAGATGTTTTTGTTAGAAAAAGGCTACGTATTTGGTAACAGAAAGCTAAAGTGATCTCTTTTTTGATATCATCAGCATTTTTACAATTCTTTTGGCTTCTTTTTTTAACTTCCTTCTTACCTGACCCTAAATTAAACTATTTTGGAAAGGCAGAATAAAAGGCCACTTACATAGTTGCTGTTCACATTGCAGAGAAGTTAGTGGTACCATCTACTTTCTCAGACAGAAATAAGTTATTTTCTGTCCATTCAGATTGTTTCATCAGGTAGAAGAGAAATTGATTTTGAAGTGCTGAGTATTTTTAATGACTCACAGAACATCACAGATCATCATAATTTTTTCTCATAAATTTTACTAATTCTTAGTCATGCTTTTAGTAGTTTCAACATTAAAGTTCATGAAACAAATTTGTCAGTTTTTCATAAATTATGGATATTCAAGCTAGTAAACATCAAAGTCATATTGGCTTTCTGGACAATAATCTAATTAGGTCTTTTTCCGAAAGAAGAACATAGCATCTCAATTATGTCTTCATGCGTAACATTAAATAAAACTAATTTTTATTGGATGGATAAATTCACAGAGATTTAAGACAAGGGACTTTTGGAAAACTTGTGTTCTCAGCCAGACTCTATAAAGCACATTTCAGAAAAGCCTCTTCCTTGTAAACAACAGTCATGGGATAAACACAGACTTTTAATTTTCTGAGGTCTCACTTACACAGAATGCCTAAACAGATATCTATAGTATATCTTTTGTTCTGTCTGTTTTTAATACTTTATGTCTGCATAAACTCTTTGATTCCATGCAACAATCGCTTGAAAAATTCCTACTGTGTGCTAAGAAGTGCTGGATGTTGGTGGAAAGAATACCAAATTAGAATTCCCCAAAGAACCTCCTTGTCAGTTATCTGGGAAGGACTGGTTCTGCTTCTTGGCATGAAATTTGTGTATCTGGAGGCTGTATCTGCCAGCTTTTATCTCAATAGAAATGTCTTTGATATTAACTGTGGAGAGACAGAGCATGCTGGGCAGGTCACAGACAACATGCCGTTAGCTGAATGAGTTATACATTACTCTTCCCTTTCTGGGTGTGCCAACTCTCAGAGTTGCCTTTTTTGCTGAAGGCTTCAGAATTTAAGCTAAAGGCATCTCCTTCCATGTGCTAATTAAATACACACACTCTTCTAAGGCAGCACAGTCAGTTTTCATGGATCAGACTTGACATAGTTTGAGCCAAGTAACATGATGGAAGATACTGCATTAGCAAAATTCTGGTTTTCAGAGCAATTTGGGAATAACAAATTCACAACTCTCTTTGTGCTGTTTGGACAGGAAGTCATGTAAATATACTACCGGATGAAATGAAGAAAAAAAAAATAAAGGAACTCGAATTTGGAAAATTCAGTGTGGTTTTGGTTTAGATCTTTCTCTTTTATTCCTTAATAGAAATTGAACATTTTAAGTTAATACCCTCAGCAAACTGGGTTTTTTTCATCTTTGGTAGGCTTCTTCGAAAACTCTCCATGTCTATTCAAACATAGGTTTACTTTAGAGAGTAGACAGGTTATATATAGAATTTGTTTGATATAAATTTTTGTTCCCCAATTTTAGTCATTTATATCATTTGCTAATTTTTATTTTGGTATAGTATTCTAGCTGTCACTTTATATTCAGAATTTACTGCTCTGTTAGGATTGTAATTACTTACATCACACATCACCTCACTTTTCAAGGCAACTGGACTAGAGATTTATTTATCCATTTCACGTCTAGAAAATATTTCTAAGCCAGGGACATCTGCTTTCCAAACACAATTACTTCCATTGTTTTAACCATGTAAGTTCCATTATTCTCTTTATATTACCACACCAGTGTTTTCAATTGTTGTGGGAAATACCAGCACATTAAAAAACGAAATAAAACTTATTTTTTTAAGAATTTATTTATTTATTTGACGAGGGGAGGGGCAGAGAGAGAGAGAGAGAAAGAATCCTTAAGCAGACTCCCCACTCACTGTGGAGCCCTACACGGAGCTTGATCCCAGGACCCTGAGATCATGACCTGAGCCAAAATCAAGAGTCAGCCGCTTAACCAACTGAGCCACCCAGGCACCCCAAAATAAAACTTATTTTAAGATTGAAATTATCTGGCTTATTTGCCTTTAAAAAAAAATCATTTTACTCTATAGCATATCACACTTCATATTAGAACACAAGTGCGATAGGAAATGTAAATATTAGCAGCCAAAACTTGTTTCACACCGTATACTGTCATTAATACTTGAAATACTTGAGTATGACATCGTTGGAGTGCCAGTATTCAAAATCAGACTTATATTTGTTTACTATTTTACACAACTTGTAAAGTCTTTGCACATTTATATCTAAATTTAAAGTAGGTTACAAGCTACATGGAAAAGTAGGCTTTGGTGTGTGATTCTTGGTTACTTCCAACTGTTTCCGTGTCTTATCTGCTGAATGGTTAGTTGCTTTTTATAGGAAAAGAGCGGATCACAGCAAGTAGCACATGGTAAGTGCCCTGAAAATGTTTGATTAATCTAGCCTATAAGGTTGCTCTACTCTTAGGCTAAGAAACACCATTTTCTGGTCATTACTAATTAACCTGCCACCAGGCCATCTTCTTATCCTCCCCGTCTTTCTCTTTCTCTTTCTTTTTGAAACTACTTTTTGTTTTCTACTCACAACATTAAAACACTAGCTCTAAGTCGGTTCTTTCTCTGTGTGGCAACTCTCAGAGTTGCTGTATTTATGCAAAAGGCTTTCATGTTTAAAATACAGACAAAAAGAAAGAAAACAAAAGTCAGGGTTAAACCCACTATCCCAGATGACTACTGATAGAATTTTTCAGATGTCTCTCTGCCTCTCCATTTTTTTTCTTTAAAAATAGGACTATAGCCAAAGGTTGTTTTTGAAACTTTTTTTTAGTAGGTATATTATAAATATTTTCCCAAGTAAATATTTATCTCAATAGTATCCAGTTATATAACTGTTTCAATATTTATTTAACTGATTCCCTGTTTGAGACATTTGGGTTGCATTCAGTCTTTTAGTATTAGGAAAATGCTACAACAAGCACACTTATATTTAAAATTTTTGTGCACATTCACTTTTTTTGCCTTTGGGCAAATTCCTTTTTTTTTTTTTTTTTGAGAGAGAGAGAGAGAGAGCAGAGGGAGGGGCAGAGGGAGAGTGAATCTCAAGCAGACTCCCTGCTGAGCATGGAGTCCACATGGGACTTGATCTCAAGGACCCTGGGATCATGATCTAAGCTAAAGAAATCAAGAGTCTGATGTTCAACGGACTGAGCCACCCAGGCACCCCTTTGGGGAAATTCCTAAAAGTGGATTGTTGAGTGAACAAGCTTAGAAAAACTTAAGACTTTTGATATGTACTTCACAATGCTCTAAGAAAAATAACACCAGTTTGCCTTCCCTGCAGGAATAAACAGAGTGATTTTTTCTGCAGTATTGTTACTGCTCCAAATATTATTCACTGTTGAACCAAGTCCTTCATTCTGGTCAAAATTTCTTCCCTAAGAATGTTATCCCGAACTTGAGTTAAAAGTTGCTCTGCTACTTGAGTTGGTTGACTTTCTAGAAGTCCTTCTCACTAAAGGAGATAACCTGCCTATGATATTTTCTCTAGTCAACCCTGTTTTTTCTAACACCTTCACTTGACCTCTGTTCAGTTCTCCAATCTGGATTGTTATTCTTTGGCCTACAATGCAGGTTTTTTCCCTAGAATTTTCTTCACCACCTCAGAACTTCTGATCTTTGGCTCTTTTCCCGACGTTCAGTTTTTCTCGTGAGGATTTTTCCAAATGCGTAGTCTTGGTTAATAGGTATTTAGAGCAAAAGTGAGGGAAGAGATTTCAGACACTACAGTTGACTGTAGATTTTCATGCAACCTCTCATCCCCACCCCTCTGTGTCTCTCTCTGTACCTGAAACCAGAGGCTTTGGGTTGTTGTTGTTGTTTTTTTAAGATTTTATTTATTTATTGGACAGAGAGAGAGAGAGAGAGGCAGCGAGAGAGGGAACACAAGCAGGGGGAGTGGGAGAGGAAGAAACAGGCTATGCGGGCCTCAATCCCTTGAGCCAAAGGCAGACTCTTAATGACTGAGACATCTAGGCACCCCACAGGCTTTTGGTTTTATCTTCCCAAAAGAATCAGCCTCTGGACACACAAGGGGTGTTAAAGATAGTTGCTAGGCTACACAGGTCCACGCGGGAAGTGACCTCAGGGATTCAAATGCTCCAAAATCAGACACCAAATCAATCCCCTTGTTTTCAACTTTTTCTTCACTCCTTTCAAGTGCTTAGCCTCTCAGAGACTCTTTGAGGCAAACTGTCCTCACTTCTTGGTGGCTTTCTCTCTTTAAAGAGACGGGTTTTAACTTCCTGTGTCCCAGTAATTCTATTGCAACTTCTGCTTTTCTTCTTCTAGAAATTGATTGAGAAAAATCTCATCTGCTAGTGTCTCCTCTCCCAATTCTCTTTGTCCTTGTGGGTCAATGATAGTTTAAAGAATTAATTTGTTGAAATTTTAACAAAGCATCAAGAAAAAGGAAACAGTTAAATTGGTACGCACAATCTACCTTATTTTTTTTAAGATTTTATTTATTTATTTATTTATTTATTTATTTATTTGAGAGAGAGAGAAAGAGAGAGAACGAGCAGGGGGAGGGGCAGAGGGAGAAACAGACCACTGCTGAGAATGGAGCCCCACACAGGGCACAATCCCAGGACCCTGAGAACATGAGTCAAAATCAAGAGCCACCCAGGCGTCCCTGTACTATCTACCTTATTGATAAAATGCTTATCTGATTTTTACTGAAATAGAGTATGTTCAAGATCAATTTTAAGAACTCTTTTATAGGGGCACCTGGATGGCTGAGTCAATTAAGTGTCTGACGCTTGATTTCTGCTCAGGTCATGATCTCAGGGATATTATCTCAGGGTCTGGAGCTCAAGCCCTGTGTTGGGCTCTGGGCTGAGCATGGAGTGGGCTTGAGATTCTTTCCTCCTCCTTTTCCCTCCCCCTCTGCATTTCTCCCTGCTCATGCTCTCTCTCTCTCTAAAATAAAAATAAAAATATTTTTATAAGTGAATCCAGTGTTTAGATACTGTCTGATGCTTACTGTTTTCTTACATTTTCAAATTAATGGCCAGAGGTAGGTGAACTATCAAGTGTATTTACTTACAATTAATTTTATAGAGTGTTAACTTGTGTCGTTTAATGCTTCAAGTCTGAATTTTGCCTCACTGATCTCAAACCCAGCCTTCTTGTTGCATTCATTTGTCTGCTATGCCTTAGCCCGGTCCTTTACTTCTAGCCTCTCTGAATCACTTGGTTTTGAAGTATCTTTTCTTCAGCAAAGATTTGTTTTGCTTTAAGCCACATTGAAAATCCTCTTTTTTAAATAGCCAAGTTAATCCCATTTACATTTATTGATATGACCGGTATGGGTGGCCTCAATTCTGTCTTATTACTTGATGTCAATATTAATATTAGATTTACTTTGTTTCTTCCTCTTCTTAATCTGTCTACTTTGCTTATTTTTGGTACCTACTTTTGCATTTTAGGGAAGCTTGTATTTTTATTTTAGTAGTTGACTAACTCTATGCTAGTAACTCTTAAAATTCCCTTTATCTTTTTTTTTTCTTTGTTAGGCTTCTACGATTTGTTAGACTTAAATGATATTGTTTGACTTCTATCTATAACCTATGCAGCAATCAATGAACTTATTCTAATTCCTACTTTTTCCCTTCTTCAATTTTTTAAAGTTATTTTTACTTTGTCAGAACACACACAATTTATAAGACTTTTTCATACTTGTTCTCACCTGGATATATTCTTGGATCTACTATTCTAATATTCATCAATAGTCCATTTACCAAGATTTCCTTTAGTTTTGACACATATAAAACAGCTTCACTGGATACAGAATTCTTTACTCATACTTCCCTAAGTAAAAAAAAAAAAAAAAAAAGTCATTTTTGTCGAGTTTTTGTATATTTCAGTCAAGAAACTTTGTTTCTTGGTATTTTTTCCCCAATCATATTTTTTTTTCTGATTCTTTAAAAATAAACAGTTCTGCTAGACTCTGTCTTGTAGGTTTTATTTTTCTTTGATTATAGTTTTAACAGTAGTTCTACCCCATTGTTTTATTTTTCTTATTGAGGAAAATCCAGTGTGTATAGGATCTTTTTTGCTGTTTTAGATCAAATATTTTTTTCTGATCCTTTCATTTTAGTTTAGTTCTTTTACTCAAAATCTCTTATTAAATTTACAGTCACATCTATTCCCCCTTGGATACTTTGTAATTTGGACTTCACAGGTGAGATGATTTTTATCTTTTTCTTCAATTTCTTTCCTGAATTTGATCATATCTCATTTTAAATTGTGTTTTTTATCCACTTCTGTCCTGAGTTTTCCGATTTTTGTGATTTAAGGTCCTCTTTTAGATCTAAAAATATTCATTTAGAGATATTTAATGCTTATTGGGGTATGTGTTTTATCACAGTTTTCCTCTGTTTCCTGTTTGTTTTTTTAAAGAATATTTTCATCAGCTAAAATCTTTTGATTCTCATTCTCTATTTTGTTCCTTCAGTTTTTAATGGATGCTGACCATGATTCTGTAATCAATTTCCTGGACTGGGAATAGGAGGTGTTTATATGTAGATATGATGAGTGTGTCTTACTAGGTTTCTTAGTTCAAGAGAACTCTCCTCAGTTGACAAAGATAAATGCTTTTTCTTTGGTATTTGATGTATTCAAAGTTGGCATAAATTCTGATTTTATTTCCATAGGGTTCAATTCCACAGTTTGCTTGCTTATATCCTTTCACCACCAAATTCCACAGAACACTCCTTCCTTCCAAGTCTCATCCTCCCCTCCTCAGTCATGCCTTCCCAAGGTTGCCACTGTTGAGAGATCTTGGGCTTCCAGCCTCCCAAACAGTGAGAAAACACATTTCTCCTGTTTATGCAACCCAGTCTGCAGTATTTAGTTATGGAAGCCCAAGTAGCCTGATACATTTATGCTGCAGATGCCCGTAAGGGATTTTATGTGCTGTTCTTGCTGGTCTGTGAGGATTTGGAAGCATGTGTGGAGCAATTTGGATTAGCGGGGGCTAATATCTAATAGGCATCCAGAAGTCCAGGCAACTTGTATTCCTTAGAGAGCCACAAGAACTTTTAGTACCCACCATATGATTAGTTCAATTCAAGACTATTAGAAATGTTCTAGAGTACAAGGAATTTTTCATCTCTATATAGTGGTAATCTTTGTTTAATTATTATGTGGTATAATTTATTAGAAGATGGTGAAACCTCTTTTCATCAGTGGCTCGGGGTCACTCACACCTATCCTTTTGTCCAAAGCTGAAAGCAGAAGTTCTTATTTACTGACAAGTAAAGGACATCCATTATTTCAATGACACCACTTAAAAAACTGTATCGTGGTTAAGAATGTGGTTTCTTGAGTCAGACTGCCTGAGTTCAAATCACACTTTATAAGTAAATTACTTAAGTCTCTAAAATCTTCATTTTCTCATCTTCCCAATGGGATAATCATAGCTGTGAGGATTAAATAAGATAATACATATGGAGCTGCTGACACATAGTAAGCATTCAATCACTATGCAGATATATTTAAAACAACCAATTAACAACCAAATTAGGCTATGGTCTGGAAAATAGTTTGCTTAAAAATATTCTCAAATTTCAGTAATTTTCTGAGAAGCAGTAATATAAGATTAGGTATCGTTACATGTATTACCAGAAAATGTGTCACGGGCTTATTTCTTACAATAACAGATATAAGAAACATCTAAGTTGTTGGCCCATAGTAAACTTTAATAAGTATTTGTTGAGTGAGCAAATAAAAATCACATAACAAAATGATGTAACTGATATTTATCTCACCCATGTGGGATCAAAGAATAGAGTATCTTGATTCTTCTGCAGTTGTTTTATGGAACCTCAGAGGTACAAATACATATGTTTGAGATTTGCCATAATTTTATTGATCTGAATTTACAAGGCTAATCTGGAGACTTGTTATTTCCTGTGGGTTCACTAATCTTTCTATCTATAAAACTATTTGGGTTAATATAAACATCACTTATATGCATTGTGACGTCTTTCTTTCACAGCCAAAGAGTGGCTTTTGCACACCAAATTCTCCCACACCAACTGGGTATTCGACAATTCAAGTGTGACACAAGCTCCCTAGACTGAGCACAAATGCCACAAGTTAATGCAAGACTGACCCCATTTTGAACTCCAGTCACAAGCCCCAGGGGCCACCTATGCTTCTGACTGACTAGCTATAAATTTGGGACTCCATAATTTCCTCTTCAGGTTCAGTAATTTGTTAGAATGGCTCACAGAACTCAAGCCAACATTTTACTTACATTTACCAGTTTATGATAAAGCATACAACTCAGGAACAGCCCAAAGGAAGAGACAGATAGGGATGGTATGGGGTGGTAGGGGAGGTGGTGCTGATCTTCCTTGCCCTCTCTGGCACACCAACAGAAGCTCTCCAGGAGCCCAGCTCTGAGTCACCTCATTAGCATAAATTTAGGTGTGGTCAGAAGGAGCTCTCTGCCATTAACAAGACACTCATCACTCAGGAAATTCCAAAGGTGTTAGGAGGTCTGCTAAGAACAAGCGACAGAGACCAAGTATATATAAATAAATCAAGATTTTATTTATTTATTTGAGAGAGAGAGAGCACAAGCAGAGGGAGGGGCAGAGGGAGAGGAGAAGCAGACTTCCCGCTGAGCAGGGAGCCCAATGTGGGGTTTGATCCCAGGACTCTGGGATTATGACCTGAGCCAAAGGCAGAGGCTTAACAGACTGAGCAACCCAGGCGCCCCAAGACCAAGTGTATTTTTTATTATACCACGTCCAGTTTGGGGCCTCCTGGTCTAAATTGCTCTGCTCCTGTCTGTGGTCAACTATGCCCAAAATCGGCATGTTTGTTGTTGTCGTTGTCTTCATTGACTAATATCTTAAATCAGTGTTGAGCAGTTAAATAAAACACTTAAAAATCACCTGACTTAGTGTAGAGAGGAAGATTTAAAGAAATACAGCACCTACATAGAATTAGTTGCTTTAGTCATGGACATTTAACTATCATAAATCATGTATTGGTGTATCCTGGTTTCTACCAAACTTGAATAGATTTAACCTTAATTAAATTTTCTGATTTTTCTGAGACATGTTAATTGCTCTTTGTGATTTTAGAAGTTCCTGCTTTATAATTGTCAGAATTTAATGTCTTCTTTATATTCCACATTAAAATACATCATTGACCATTGTTTTTTACTCATCTTGTGCTTGTTTTTCTTTGTACTTTTGAATAAATCTCTGAACATTCAGGGTCATTTTTTCAATTGCCAGTAGTTAACAATGCTAAAAAGGGGGAAAAACAAAACAGACCACATACACAAGATATTCTCACTAATATGACCCTCCATGACTGTTCTTTTCCAACAAGATTTTCCTCTACCTGACCACCTTGTTTTGTTCTTAGCCCTTTGCCCTTTGGAGTCAATACTTAAATCTATTTCTATTGTGAGTCAAATGTCAAGAGGCAACCCCATAAGTACAAAATTAGATAGTTCTGTACCCTCAGGGGCTTAGTACAAGAAAAAACCTAGAATAGGTCCATGCCTAATGTTTCAACACCTTGAAATAAATTTGCATTTAAAAGATCAAAACACTAAGTAATGTGTCTATGATAAAATGCCTCTGACAATAATGAATAATTTGTAGATTATCTTTAAGAAACCAGTCGATCAGGATTACATTTAACTTGCAATAACCTGCAAATAAGGCAATAACCACAGTTTCCTTATTGTGTTAAGGTGAGAATTAAATTTGGTCAAGTCTTATTCATCTGCTTACTCAGCGTATCTACAGAGATGTCTTTGTAGAGATGTCTAAAAGACATCTGAAATAAGAGGCTCAAAAAAACTCCTTCTGTATCCCAAATTTGCTCCTCCCTCAGTCTTCTCTGTCTCAATAAAGGGTGACTCCATTTTTTTTTTTTTTTGGCTTGTTCTCTTTCTCTCTCCCCCTCCCCCTTTCCCATCCTACTGGTTAAATTCAAATTTCACCCAAAATCCAACGTTTTCTCTCCACATCCCCACTACCACACTGTCCAAACCATGAACGTCTCTACCTGGATCACTGGATTACTTTCTAAATAAGTTTGTGCCTTTTCCCTTACCTCCCTAAACCCAGCAACCAAGTGATCTTTCGAAAGTATATCACATCGTATCACCCCTTTACTCAAAACTTCCATCTCCTCAGAATAAAAGTCTAGATTCTTTTCTTTAATTGAAGTAGACCTGACACACAATGTTTCATTAGTTTCAGGTGTACAATATACAGATTCGACAACTCTGTACATTGTTATGCTTACCACAAAAAAGCCAAGATTTTTTTTAATTCCCTCAAGCCCTCCTTGAGCTGACTCCCTTTTATATCTAGTATTATGAGCTACAGCCCCCCTTCCAGCTCCCTCTACTCCGGTCATACTTCCTCCTTGCTGTTTGGTGGACATACCAGGCAAGCTCTAGACTTAGAATCTTGGTACTGGCTACCATGACAGGGAATACTGTTTCCCCGGTAGGTTACGTGGCTCCCTCCTACACCTGCCAAGGCTTGCTCAAATGTTGCCTTCTCAATGAGCCCTGGCTTTGATCACCTATGTAAAAGTGCAGTTCTTACCTCCCCGGTGCAACACCCATAGTCCTAATCCTAATCCTTTATCTTGCTTTGTGTTTTTTCTATAACCCCTATACCTGTGAAAATGCTCACTAAAGAAGGAACTACTGCAGATGGGAAAGGAAAAAGGCACCCAATAAGGGAAAGACAGTCAAGAACCAGAACTAGCAATTATAGAATAGAACAAGCAAATAAATAATAACCATATTGAACTATGATCAATATCATTGGTAATTAGGAAAATACAAATTAAAATAACATGGGATATCCATTTTGGTAAAGATATTAATACATGTAGACCTGATTTTAGTTATAGGAAAATAAGAAGTCTTACACATAGATGATAGAAATGAAAATTGCTATAACCAATTTCGAAAGTAACCTAGAAGCATTATTAAAAGTTTGAACATTCAGGGATTAAGAGTCTGCCTTCAGCTTAGGTCATGATCTCGGGGTCCTGGGATCAAGTCCCAAGTCAGGATCCCTGCTCAGCAGGGAGTCTGCTTTTCCCTCTCCCTCTGACCCCCTCTCCCCTCCACTGCTTGTGCTCTCTCTCTCAAATAAATAAATAAAATCTTTAAAAAAAAAGTTTGGGCGTTCATACCCTTTGCCCCAACAATCTAATTTTGGTAAATCTATATAAATAAAGTATCAATATGTAAGAATATATCTGGACAAATATTTCTCTTTTTTTTAAAGATTTTATTTATTTATTCAAGAAGGAGTATATACAGGAGGAAGGGCAGAGGAAAAGAGAGAAGCAGGCTCCCCACTGAATAGGAAGCCCCTGGGGCTCCATCCCAGGACCCCAGGTATCATGACTTGAGCCCAAGACAGATGCTTAACTCAGGTGCCCCTAGACAAATATTTCTATTACAGATTGACTCTAGTGAAATTAAAAAGAAACAATAATTAGAAATAACTTGCTACTCCATTATAGGGAAATGATTAAATAAATTTCGTCGATTCAAAATTTCCAAATAATATTTGGCCATTAAAAATAATTGGTTAACGCTATATGTATGAACCTGAAAAAATGTTCAAAGTAATACAAAATAACCAAATAATTAGCAGAGTAATGTATAATATGGCTATATTTTTTATTTTAAAAAAGGAAGGAAAGAAGTATAAATATCATATATACTTACATGTTTGTTATAAGCATAGGGAAAAAATATGGAATACTTGTGTTAACACTAATTATAACAGTAAGGTAGAACTCAGGGAAGAATACAAATATTATTAACTTTTTCTTTTTGTCTTCTCTAATGTCTGCTTATTAAAATGGATATACTTTTATAGTGTAAAATATCCAATAAAGAAAAAAACCAGTTTATTATTTGAAAATACATAGCCCAATACTTTGATAAATATATAATAAGTTTATGTATCATATCAGAGAACCTCAATTTTTATCTCAAATCTCAAAAAGAAAGAAGTGACATTTTTAAATCAACCATGTGACTTCAACATTGAGTTGATCTAGGTTATTTCCTTTAACTTACATATGGGGAAAATGAGATCCTTATGCACATAGAAGTTTCTTGGCATTTGGTCCATTGAATAAATGAGTAGATGCATTAATTATTAGGCAAAGAATAAGCTAAGTACTTGCCCAACTCACAGGTAGGTAGGGGCAGAGATACCTCTAGAATCCAGACCTTCCGATTCCGGTCCAGGGCTCTTTCCATGACCACATAGGCCTGGAAGAGCAGCAGGGAGAAAGATGTATTGTCTGAAGCAATGAGAGACTTATCCCGAAAACTTATAAATATTCTAGCCCTAAATTTGCCTAAGGGAAAAATCAGAGCGAGGAACCATTACTATGTTTTCCTCTTAGAAAGCTTGTTATGTTTCGTTTTGGGTTTTATTTTCTGAAGCATGCAAAATAATGCTTAGAAATTAATTTTAAACACATGAGACATACAGCGATACCTACTAAGCAGATGTCCTACTCAGGAGCTTGCTGCTCTGTCAGAAGCAGGCCAGTGACCCCATGCCATCTTGCATGGTTTCTACTGTGAGTCCTCCTGTGGTCCTTTCCAAGCACTAAATAAAGCATTGCTATGGCTACCCAGTGGCTCTCTTTTGTGGAACATTTGATTAGCACCTTTTCTGGACTTTCCTCACACCCCAAAACTTCCTCTCTTGCCCCCTACTCATTCAGGCTCATCAGAAGCATCCACTGACGTAGCTTCGAGTCCATTCATAAATTAACCATAGTTACTGCAGCCACCAAATTTCCCCCTTGACCTTCAACTCCTACTCTCTTCCCCAATACACAGTTCCATTTTTACTAACATTCAGAGTCTCTTACCAAAAAATGACCTTTACTTTCACTCTCACCCAGCAGATCCAAAGAACAGTTTCACTTTGTGACAATCTCCTCTGGGCTAGTTCTACCTAAGAGACATGATTTTCCAGTACAGTTCTGCTTTTTCTTTTGAGTCTGAGCAGAGGACTTGGAATGGCCAACGAGACTGGAGTTCCAGAAATCCGATGGATGAAAAGAAACAAAAAAGTTCTCTGAGGGAATAAAAAACAAACAAACACACACACACACACACACACAAATCTGTTTAAGAAAGGATAGCCAGCGTGCCTGTTTGCTGGCAGTAATTCCCTGGTCATTAAATCAATCACGCCTTGAGTGTCAGCCAGAGTTCTTTTTTGAATTAGATTGTTCTGTCATAGGCAAAGGAAGTTTTCTAATCAGCGGTTCGTTGGTGGTTACCAAAAGCACCATGGGAGCTGGAAGCCTGCTGGTCAGGGCCTGTGTGCTCAGGGATCTCTTTATGCATCCAGAGACTGCCAGTGGCCCTGCAGCTGCCAACTGTCAAAACTGTGTGTAAAGATGAAAAACGTTGCTCAGAAGCGTGGAAAATCCCCTCAGCCTGACAAGTTCTAACTTGGTACAGTTTTGAGAAATTGGGTCTAAATAAAGACTGCTGAGGGCCCTACTATAACGTTTTTGAGAAATCTTGGACTGTAAAGTGTCCTATTCTTAATTTAAGGTTATGCAAAGGGAATTTGTAATTTTCATAATGTCATCTTTGTAACAGTTTTCCTGCAGTTGTCCTAGTCACCCATCACCAGTGCTTAGCACTGTCAGGTGTGATCGGTATGACCTAGTTGGGTGAGAACAGGCACGAGGACGTTCCTTTCGCACATCCGTATCCATGTGGGGGCAGTAAAGGAGCTGATTCAAAGTGGTCGCATCGCCTCTACACACACACAGAAGAGATGCCAAATGCCACCCCAGTGTTGCCAGGTAAGGGCTCTGCCTCTGACTGTGGTTTCTGAGAGGGGACACAGTTGCCTGGGCACCACCAGCCCATGGAGGGCCTTCGTGTAATTGAGAAACAGGTGCTCCTCCTTCTGGGAATAGGCAGCCCGGCGCAGAGCTCTTCGAGTGGCAAGTGGAGAACGGGGAGATCCCGGCCCTCCCTGCCCCTTCAGTCAGGGGCTCTTACACACCTGCCAGAACCACTGCACTCTGCCAGTGAGCCCGACAAGCTCTCTGCCCCGATGTCGCCTCAGAAGGATCAAGATCCCTTAGCTTCCTTTCCTACTGAGGCTACCAAAGGGATGCCTCACCCCTGGATGTTGTGAAATTGGGTTTACAGGATCTGTTTTCTCTTCCCTAAAACGTTCTTCTCTAGGTGTCACAGCCTGGCACACACCACCTGTTCCAGCTGAGTGTGGGAGAATTGGGGAGATAAATCAGTTCAGTTATAAGTTTAATCTCACATCTCTCCCCTTGTCGTGGGTTGAAGGGTTTAATCGATGGTTGCCGGTTGCCACTTTTCTAATCCATTGACGCCTCGCTCCTGGCCAGGACAGGTGGAGTTTGTGTGTGCCCTGGCCAGCACAGGGAGCAATATTCTTTTCTCACAGCTTTCATGCCCGCCTTCTTTTTTGTTTAAGTGAAAACTGCCGTCAATAGCCATCACAGGTATTTTACTAACCTCGTCCTGGCCCTTGCCCTGGCTGTTCCCGGAGGTGGTGCCGCCTCCCCGACCCCACAAGCGCTTCCCAGCTTCCCCGTCCTCCCGTCCTCCGCAGGCTCTAGATTTTCTCTCTCCGTTTTGATTTTGGCTGGAAATATCTATCTCCTCTCTCTCATCTTTGCCCAGTGCTTTCGCTTGGGGCTGCTGTGGCACGTCCCGGTGCTCTCAGGGTTTTTTATTCTGTTGGAGAGTTTCACCAAACCACCTCTCAAGTTTCCTACAACTTTGTGTCTCTAGCCGTCGTAGAGGATATGTGCCCTTTCCAAAAGAAATTTTTAGAAGTTTGACAGGTTAAAGATATTACCTTTCTTAGGAACCTCCCTAATTCCTCATTTTTATTTAAAAAATTTAAATACTTCAGAGCTATGTGCGTATGTGATGACATAAACTCGGGGGTCATAGCGCAGACAGTAGTTGCTTTTGAGAGGAGGGTTTGTTCTCATAACACATTTCATGATGTTGTTAACATTCTCCTTGAGCCTATTGATGGTTTTCAAACAGATACACTAAAATTTTAAAAGTGATTAATCTCCCTCCGTATTCCTGGCCCTCACTAGATCTTCTGAGCCATGTTTATTAATGAACCTGACAGCAAATTCACTATAAGTTTGTTTGGAAGCCCAGGTAATTATTGTTGTTTTAAAGAAATTCTGGAATATAATCTCCACAAAAGCAGGGGTTTTCTTTTTCTTTTTTGCTCATTGATAAAATGTGCTAGCCATCAAGAAGAGCATTTGGCACATAGTAGGTGTTCAGTAATTATTTGCCGAATGGGTGAATGATAAGATATAGTCATTCTCTTTTTTACCTCTGTAAAGCTGTGAGGATGATTTCATAAGCAAACAATATGTTTTGGGTTTTTTTTCTCTAAATGCAATTCCTTATAATGAAAATCATGTACCACTTTTAATAGCTACCCATAAGCTTACGTATCTTTCCTATAGTTTATTGCTTTTGCTATAGCATTTTGGTGTGAAAAGGCTTTAAAAATGTCACTGTCATTGCTTACTTTCTCTATCCTGTAATTAAAAAAAAAAAAATCTTTCCTAGCCGAGATCCTTAAGAGAAATCAAATATTTAATACTGGCCCAGAAATATGTCTATTATCTATATCCCTCAGTTCTTTTTGAGAACCTATTTTTAAAAACACGACAAAATATTTTTATTGCTACTCAATTTTTAAAATTGCTTTTGCCTACCTACACTCTTAGTGAAGTTTTCCCATGTGTGTTTATTCAGTGAAGCAAGATTTGTCCTACAGAAAGGTTTCTTCCCACAGCTGAAATTGACATTTGTACTAGTGGACTATGTCATGAAATTCTCCTGCTCACAGATAAAGCCTTTGAGTTTCTTATATGGCTCTTATTAATTAAACTATTATTAGCAATTCTCATGTGTCTTTCATGATAGTGAATGTATTTCGAAGAAGATTCCTAAATTTGCTCTCAAACTCATTCAGAATCTTTGTGTGGCTTTGTGTGTACAATTTTTTTTTGTACGTGTGGCTGTGTCACTAGACTTAGAATAGATCCTAAGTGTGCTCGAGCTTGGACTTAGGTGTTAAGAAACACCCAAAGGCTTTAACAGGAGTGTCGAAAATCAAGTTTCTTAACTCTGAACAGCCATCTGCTTGTTCTTTTGTTTTTTTAAGTTTTTATTTTAATTCCATTTAGCTAACATACAGCGTTGTATTAGTTGCAGGTGTACAATACAGCGATTCAACACTTCCATACATTGCACTGATTATCTCACTGCCTTCTAACTGGTTTTTGCCTGTCTTCAGGGTACTTAAATCTTATTAACATTTACTTACCCTCATAATTTGAGCCAAGTTGGCTCATGTTTATTCTTGAATATTTTAAATTGAATTCCTATCCTACCCATGGATGTCTTTACAAAAGGAAAGGCCTTTAATACTCTGATGATACATTAATCAGAAAAAGTAAAATATAGAAGTGTATATACCCCTATCCCCAATTTACAAAAATACATATATATTAAGAAAATATTTATTCTAAAATTTATTCTAAATTTTCTGCATTAAAGTTGTATTCTTATAATAGTTATTATAAAAACATTTATTACAAAAGATTAAAATACTTGTTATTCCTGTTGATTTATTTAGCATATTTGAGACTTGGCTTTGCTAGATATTCATACTTATATTTAGCATGAATGTATATTTTTAAGCAGTTAATTTTTTTTCATCTACAAAACTAAATCCTTTTCCCTGGATATTTATGATTTCACTTTTCTAAAAATAGTCTGACCAATTTCTTGGTTTTCCAAATCTCACTGGAATTCTGAATCTAATTGTGTTCTGATCTCCATGACATAGTCAACCACACATGATTACTTCCTGTACCAGTTCCTGATTTTTCAGTTCTTCAGGACCTCATCTTGTGTATGGTCCTTTCTTTTCTTATTGTCTTTCTTTTCAAATGATACTTGCTATAGAAAAAAAAAAGGAACAATTTTTAAAAAGATCTACCTCTCCCAGCGTCACTAGGATCTATTCTAATCTTTCTCTTTGGCAGTGTACACACAATCCTGGCTCAGTGGAATGCAAGAGTTAAGAACTCCCCTTGGGCAAATGATTTCATCTCTGTGAACCTCAGTTTCCTCACCTGTAAGATAGGGGAGGCCGCTCCGACCTCAAGAGGGACTTGTATGGATTGAATGAGAGAAAGCACGTACAGTGTGAGGCTCAACAAACATTGCTATACTTACGACTTGCCTGGCCAGGCAGACTTTCTGTTTGTTGTATTTCAACAAGTGTCCCTGAGTGAGTGCGAATGTCCTGCCTTTAGTAGAATGCTACTGTTTCCCATCCATCCTGTCATCACTTATCAAAACGATGTCACCTTCCCCAACTGTTGGTCCCTGTTTTTACTACGGAATGCTACCTGGCCTTTGAAGATATTCCTTTTTCCGCTGGATCTCTGAAATACCAGTTATATGTGAGGCTCACTAGGTTGCCATGTATTCTGACCTACCCAGTTTTAGTACCTCTTATTCTAGTCTTTGTGTGTGTGTGTGTGTGTATAGTTGCATTTATACAAATACTAGAGTTGCTCTAATGACAATCTTGTAAAGATGTATTAAGAACAAAAACCAATTTTATACCAAATAATAAAATTGTTTTGCTTTGCTGGCTTCTCACATAATCATGACCCTTGAAAATTCACTCTGAATTCAATGGTTTGATGTTTTGTAAAAACATGGAGAAGCCAGTGGTTTTTTTCTATTTCACCTACAAGTAAATAATCCATCCTCTATACTCAGAAATGAATAGACAAGGTCCATATAGTTTTAGAGCTTTTGCATCTAAAAATAATACCATGATAAAAATCCATTTTAAGCCCCTGTGATGTTCTCTGATGTCAAAGGCCATATCTTTGTGTAAAAAAAGAAAAAAAAGAAAAAGAAAAAAAGTAATTAATGAAAGGAAAAAAATCCCCTTTTATGCACATTCCTTTCTTTTTGAAACTCATCCAAAAAGATGAGGACAGCCTTGGTTGATTTTGAAAGTTAGTGGGCCTTACACAAAGAAGTTTTGCAGAAATATATATTTGTGGAATTAAATGAGAAAAAATGTCTCCCTGAGACTTTTGTTTTTTCTATTGTGTGTGGATTTTAGCACTAACCTACCTTTCCAAAAGTAGGCTTCATAACATGAGAAGCTCAAAGAGCCTGTATATTTATCGTAAGTCCACAGGGAGGTGAAATGCCAGCTATTACAATGCAAAGGTGAAGACATTCAAAGTTTGGGGTTTTGTTTGTTTTTTTGTGTTCTTTTTTCCTAACTGGGTTTTAAATACTATGGTGAAAATAGCTCATTTATTTTTCTGGAATGGCTAGAACAGACCATCGGAGTAGTATGAGTCATCCAAATGTTCATCCTCCGCATTCTTTTACAAAAGTAAAACAAGACACTTAACCATCTGCTTTGTTTTGATTTGTAATTTCACAAATATCAAAGAAGATTTATTGGCCTGTGTCTTAGTGTCCACTACATAATGAAATGCTAATTTCATTTTTATAAAATGATTCCAACATTGAGCATAATTTATGTGTCAAATCAGATTTTATTTTGTAGGTTTAATATTAAAGCACTTTTTTACTTAAAAATAATTTCAAACTTACCAAAAATTTCTAAGTGTACAAAGATCTTTTTACTCCTGTGCCATTAAGAAATAAATTACCCCCGGATGATTTAGTGTGCATTTCCTACAACCAAGGACAGTCTTCATGTAACCACAAGATAATCACCTATCCAGGAGGAAAACCTTTTCCTTATCCTCTGAGGTCCGGTATCAGGGGCTTGCTAATTTACCTGACAAAGGCTGCTTAACAGGAGAAAAGTAATGTACATTTATTTATATTTTTATTTGCGCAGGAGTTCACAGACACAAGTGAAATTTAAAGAAGCAGTTAGATTTGGGAACCTATAGATACTTCTTAACAAAGTAAAGAGGGTGTGAGCATCAAGGGAAGATAAATTGTAGGGAAATGAGTAGGAAATACATGGGGGAACCAGTGGGTGATAAGGATCATTTTAGACAGATTCATCTCGGTGCTGGCTTTCCATCTCTGTGGATAAAAGTCTCTCTTCCCGTCCTGGTACAGGAGAGGGGTGAAATTTATGCCACCTTCACAAAGGGAAATGCATGCTCTGTTTTCAGGGAGATCAGGGGAGGGCAGAGAAGTCTTCCTACATTTGTCTACTGTTAATTGCCTTCAGCTTCAAATCATCCTATGTCAAAGGGAAATAAAATTCTACACGTCAAAATCAGAAAGTGAATGTTGGTACGATACTACTATCTAATCCTCAAACCCATTCAATTTTTTGCCAATTGTCCTGTTCATACCTGTCATAGAAAAAAAAAAAAAGATGCAACCCAGGACCATACACTGCATTTGTTTTTCATAATTTTAAGCCTCTTTCAATCTTAGATAGCTCCCTGATTTTTGCTTGACACTTTATAGGCCCGATATTCAGTAGAATGTCTCTTAATTGGCTTTTGTATAATGTCCCTTATAATTAGATTCAGATTATGCATTTTGGGCAGGAACACCACAGATGTAAAGCTATGTGTTTTTAATGCATCCCATCAGATGGTCACGGTTTGGATTTTTCTCATTATAGGCAATTTTAACCTTGATCGTTTGACTGCGGTGGTGCCTACCAAGATTCTCCAATGTAAAGTTATTCCTTAGTATTTCCTCCAGTATTCACTAAGTATTGGGGAGGGAGATCCCATGAAATTATGTAAATATTCCATTCTTCATCAAAATTTTAACCACTAATTTTAGCATCCATTGATATTTCTTATTTGATTGTTTCTCTGATGGCTGCCAAATATTGATTTGCTAATACCATAGTTTCTTTTACATTTATTAGTACGCATTCCAATGTAAATAAAGATTTCACTTGTCCCATTTATGTTTATTTTAAAATGTGTATAGTATAAATTAATGAATTCCTATTTTATTTAATGAGTTATACTGCATTCTTATCATTATTTATTTTAATGCTAAAATTGTCCCATCTGCTTTTTTAAAGATTTTACTTATTTATTTATTTATTTATTTATTTATTTGAGAGAGAGAGAACGTGTGCGTGCCAGGGGAGAAACAGGGAGAGGGACTAGCAGACTCCACTCTGAGTGCAGAGCCAGATGCAGGGCTGGATCCTTCCAACCTGAGATCATAACTTGAGCCAAAATCAGCTGAACAAACTGAGCCACCTAGGTGCCCCTAAAATTGTCCCATTTTTAAAAAAGATGTTATTTATTTATTTGTAAGAGATAGAGAGAGAGCACAAGCAGGGGGAGCAGCAGGCAGAGGGAGAAGCAGGCTCCCTGAAGAGCAAGGAGCCCGATGGTGGACTCGATTCCAGGACCTGGGATCAGGACCTGAGCCAAAGTCAGATGCTTAACCCACTGATCCACCCAGGTGTAGCAAAATTGTCCAATTTTTAACCAGTCCTTTGAATACTTCCTAATTTCTGGCACAAAAAGAAACTCTAGGTTCATCAATTTCACATTCATATGAACATTGCAAAAAAGAAAAAAATGTGAATATGAACTATTGAAATCTTTAATAAACAAACTTACCACTATAGGAGGAAGTCTATTTGGTGTAAGTCTATCGCATAAATGTTAAACAATGACTGCAAACTTAAAAAAAAAACAAAAACAAAAACAAAACAAAAGAAAAAACTTTACTAAAAATTGAACACTATTTTTATTAAAAGACTTTAAGAAGAAAATAAGCAGAAATAAGCCACAATTATTCCACATGTACACTACGCACTTCTCCTCCCTCTCTCCTTGTCTCTCTTCCGTAAAATTCAAAATGAAAATGCGAGCAACCTCAGAAACTACTTTCTACCTGAACTGAATGCAGAGTGCCCTCTAGAGGCTTCATTCAAACAATGCAGTATTTCCACAGCGGAGGAAGCTACTTAAATTTCTGTACATTTTCTGACACAGTTCTCCTTAAATCCACAGGATTACTCTACACGTAGTAATAGCTGACCACGAGTTGATTCAGCATTGTAGGTACCACCTTAAGAAAAACATGCAAGGGACCTAACAAAAAGTAGGCTTGTACCTAATCAGTTAGACAAAAGAATTGGGAACATGCCGTCAGAAGATAGGAGAAGACATGAAATTGTCATATGTCAGTTTGCAACCTTTGGTAAAGCTGTTATGAAATCGCCCCCAAATTTCTCACACAAGGAATGTCTTCATAACTTATTCCATTATTTCCTCAACATTCGTAGACGGACCAGCGCGGATTCCGAAGAGAAAGCTGCCTCACTTGGCAGGGTTCCCTTGGTTCTGCACCTCCCTAGGCTGTGTGCTGCTCCAAGCCCAGACTGCTCATAAATTCAAACCAACAATAGAAGCCATATCTTAATGAAACTCCAAAACAGATGGGGGGGGGGAGTCACATTTAAGCTGATATAGCTTACATAAATATTATTTAATGATCAGTTAGAAAGGCAAACTATCCTATTATAAAATTTTTATAAAGCTTTCGAGTTTACAGTGTCTAAATTACTTAATACCTCGGATAGAGATATTGAAAGCATCTCTTTCTCACCACCTACGCTATTATTTTTAAAAAATTGGATGAAATCATTTTGCTAATAGCTGTTCCTTTAAAATAGAAGGTCCTTTCAAATATTTGTCCTAGTGAAATTCAGCTTTAACAATATTGATTTAAGAGAATAGTTTTAAGATGATATTTCTTTGTTGTTTGATGGTAACTCTTACCTAAATACATAGTCAAGAAACATCATTGAGATGCAAGGGGAAATATGATAATTATTAGATACAACTCAAAATTTAATCTTCCAGTCTTCCTGGTCACACGTTGGTGTTGTAGAGATTTGAGAGACACACTTTTAGAAGTTAAAGGAAAACTACAGTCAACACAAGAATGTGGTTCCATCAGATGAAATTACGAGGCCTAACTTATCTCATTTGCATTTTTGATACGGACTCAACTGTAAAATATACCATCTAATGTTCCTGTTGAAATTCTTATTTCCAAGGACATTATAGGGGAAGAAAATTCTATCCTCTGCCCATTTTAGGTCTCAGCTAGGGCTCTGTGACAAAAGACAGCTTACAAGAGAAAAATATACAAATGCTTCTGTGAGATGGGAGCCCTTGTGTGGAAATGAAGATTCAAAGAAATGGCAAAACCTCAATGCTTTTCTACTGGGTTGAACAAAGAGAAGCGCTTGTGGAAATGTAAAATATATGGGGAAGCTAAAGGAAAGTCAGAATTATCTTAACAAGGTCTGTTCATGCAGAATTCTCCCAGTCTTCCTGGCCTTGATAATAAGAATGTTCTTTTTCTCCTAGTAGAGGGAGGGTATCTTTCAGAGTCTCAACTCCTGTTTTCAGGAAGAAAAGGAGATCAGAATGCTTTCCTTACATCTGTTGTTTTCCAAGTGACTTTAGCTCAAAAACAATCCTAATGCCGAAGGGGCGTATTTTGGAATGGAATATTCTGCCACCCTTCAACATGGACGATAAAATATGTAAATTTTCTGTGCATGTACAGCTAGTTTAATTTTGTTCTCTTCTGGATGTTCGTCAATAAATCAGTGCGAGAATATTTACACTCCAGAACCATGGTTCAAAAGCACTGACTAGGTGATACAAATGTTAGAGTAAATGCCAAGGTTTTCTTGACTTAAAAAGGAAGCCTTAACTTGTTCATAAGGCTGGTTACGAACTACGTTTCCTGTTACCTCAATCATCAAGATAATTCACTTTTTATAGTTTGCTTCTTGAAGAGAACGAAACTTTCAATAAACAAAAAACCACTCTGATGATAGTACCCCATATTAGAACAAAAATAACAACAAAAATAACAAGGAATCTACCCCCCTCCAGTTGATCCACAAAGCTGTGAATCTAGGTTCTTCCTGTAGCTTTGTCCGAGGGGGCATTTTGTGTTATTTATAACTCTGTAATAAATGATAGGCCAAATAGCAAAGTTTGCATGACTTCTTCCTCTTTCTCCTTTTCCTCTCCTAGGATCCTTGCTCCCTAGAGTAGAGAAACTCACATCGTACATACTGCGCTCTTCCGGGCTCAGCCTGCTCATATCTAGTGTGGTGTCATTTCCCTCTTATTATTAAAACTCAGAGAGATCATTAGGAGAGAACTGTGCTTCATACTTGCCTTTGGATAACGTTTTATCCTTTTTTATGTTTCTTCTCAAGCGTTGATCTGACTGTGAGTTCAATTCCAAGGAACTGGAAAGGACTTCCCAACTCAGAAATACCTGCCTACTGATGCCTGAAACTACACTTTATAGTAGAAAGGGGCGTCCCTGTCACAATACTCACAGCTCTTAAGTCTTTGTCAGCTCCTTGACTCAGAGGCAGATGTATTGACATGAGGAGGGAAGAAATTACATAGATATCATGGAGGAAAATGCATCTAAAAAGGACAGAGGGACAGCCTGCACGTGACCTTGTAATAGAAGCTTCTCCTTCCTCAGGACTACCTTTTATCTTTGTTGACAAGTTGTTCTTAACTTAATGTTGTTCTCTTGTCCAATATTTAATAATCCTGGCGAGGATCTGGACATAGACGGATAAGCAAGCTAAACCTGTCCCCTGCCTCCAGAGGTTTATAATCTAACAGAGGATGCATGTAAGTAAACACACAATTACAATAAAGTGTGATAAACTTTGTAATGGGAGAAATACAGGTTACTATGGAAATACAGAGTTGGACGATGTCATGCAATCTAGGATTCAGTTTCCCTCCCGTATTTAGGGTGAAAACTGTAGGGTGGCTAAAATTAAGCCAAGCAAAGAGGCCAATGTATGCATGTGTTAGAACATCTCCCGACACTGTATCCTATCTCGGTCTGTCCTTCTGTCGTGGTGAATGAGAGTGCTTCACCCATGCGGAACAGCTCCAGTGAAGGGGCCAACTCCGCAGGATAACTGAAGGAGGATGTGGTTTCTACATAGCTTTGCTCGCTGGTGCCGTTTCGTGGCCTGACCAGCACCGCGGCTGCACTGTATCTCTGCTCCAGCTGGCCTCCCCGCGTGCGTGAGGTGCAGCCCCGGGAGCTTTGGCATGGGTATGCGGCACGGCGGTTCAGCAACCTGGCACATTCCAAAAGCAGAGAGGAGATGGACAGGGATCCAGCCAGGAGTGCAAATTGAGGGCTGTAACAGAGTCCATGTTTCTAAGAAATAATCCCATCCTCTGGGCTTTAGTATCAGACATACCAAGACCATTTTTAGACAGTTATTTAAATTATTAAACCACATAACCTTGGGTAGAACTTTAGAAATAGTCATTCTTGCCTGAGGCCAATGCTCTGAGAACATCTTTTCCCTTCTACTACCTTCTTAAGCCACAACTGTTGAAGTTCCCAATTACCAAAATAATTAAGACACCGTGACTTATTCATCTAAACTGCATCTACGTATTATAAAGTAATATATTACATAACATATTACATATTACAAAACACATATTACAAAATAATTTCTTTTTTTTTTTAAAGATTTTTTTATTTATTTATTCAACAGAGATAGAGACAGCCAGTGAGAGAGGGAACACAAGCAGGGGGAGTGGGAGAGGAAGAAGCAGGCTCCTAGCAGAGAAGCCTGATGTGGGGCTCGATCCCGTAACGCCGGGATCACGCCCTGAGCCGAAGGCAGACGCTTAACCGCTGTGCCACCCAGGTGCCCCACAAAATAATTTCTTTATTGAGTAATTTGTTTCTCTCCAAATTGGCCAGAAACATACTCAGAGTACTAATCATAATAACAAAAAGTAAAACCTAAAAATTTACTCCAAGATCATAGTCTTTTAGACAACACTTCTCATTTCGGGTCACCAAGGATTACAATGCCTGAGCTTTGAACATCTGGAAGCAGTTCCATTGCAGAAGAACCCGCTATCGATTTTTCCTTGTCTTATATTTGCAAATGTGCTTTGTTCTCCAAAATCTTCCCTAAAAGGTCTGGGCTTAGGATGTAAGATCAAAGCATAAAATGTGACCTTGGCAGCAGGCTGGGAGGAAATGTGGACATTTGAAGTGGGCGACTGTGTGGAGGAGGGAAGAACATCAGTGTCCTTAATTCTTGCCCTGGCTTTGTAATCTGTCTTTTAACCCCTCTGAGCCTCATTTTTTTGTGTTCTAATGCAGGAGCTGAATTATATGAATTTCAGGTTATTTCCAAGATTGTAGTTATTTGTTTTGTCTATTGAGTAAAATTATGTTCTTTAGGAATTTACACTACTTGCCAATAGCGATGATGCAACCATAACATGTAACCATAAAAACCAAGTCTGGTGGATTTGGGTTGCATGCTCACCATGAGTCATTATCAGCAACTAGAACTTTGATGCTTTTAAAGTATAGATATCCAGTGATGTTAACGTTAATGCATAAAAAGTTAAAAACAAGACCATCATACGATATAAAATGAACCTCTGTTCATGGTTTTAATTCAACTCATTGATAAATGATATCCAAAAAGATAAGAAGACACATTCAAAGAGCATTTGAGGAGCTGGGTAGATATGGGCAATTTAATAAAGGAATATTAGAATAAGATGGTTAGATACTAGTTCCCTATAAGGCAGGAACCCATAACCTTTGGGATTATCTTTTATACCAGAGAGGATTCCACAAGTGAAAAATGGCTAGGCTGTAATCAAATAGTAAAATTTAAATAATTAAATAATCCTTGGATGAGCCTATTAAACCATGGCATTCAAAGACACACTATATGTTTGTTTTATTGAATAAGATTTTGAAGCCTTCTATACTGGAGACTCTCAAATAAAGTAATTGAAGTCTGAGGGCTCCAAATTACCTGAAACTCATTCACCTCTTTCTCTATTTTCTCTGGTTGCTCACTGGGTGAATCATTATTTCCTGGTGGTAGTCCAGGGACAATCAGCTCACACATCATACATAATTTAGGGAAACTCTTTTTTTTTTTTTTTAAGCTTCCTTGTCACATTGGATTAACTTACTATCCTACTGGTAAAATCTAATTCATATTAATACCATTTCTATTTACTTTCTATGTTGGTTTATTTTTATATGTGCAAGGTAGTAATGAGGGATAATAATGCAGGAGATTTATATTCATGTACTTTTAAAATAAATTATGAATAAGCCAAAGTCCAACAGGGATTTACTAGACTTCATTGAATTCTGTCATGTTCACCTTAGAGAACTCTGAGCTTAACAATATTGTCTCTGTAATTCTCTGTTCACTTGCAATTTAGTAGGGAGACCAAGTCAAACAAAAATTTTAGTCATAGTGTTTGAGTCAAAGAGACATTTATGAATTTCTGTACTTGCTTCATGATAAAAAAGAAATGAAAGTGTCCTCTTAGAGAAAGCCACGCTGAGTTTTGATTTTACAGTGGTCACTCATGGTAATAAGTTGGGTCAGTGATTTTCAGCTTTTTTTTTTTTTAAAGATTTTATTTATTTATTCTACAGAGATAGAGACAGCCAGCAAGAGAGGGAACACAGCAGGGGGAGTGGGAGAGGAAGAAGCAGGCTCACAGCAGAGGAGCCTGATGTGGGGCTCGATCCCATAACGCCGGGATCACGCCCTGAGCCGAAGGCAGACGCTTAACCGCTGTGCCACCCAGGCGCCCCAGTGATTTTCAGCTTTTTGGGGGAAGTCAAGAACTTGATAAAAACTAGAGACCCTTCCTTTAGAAAGAGACGACAAGCATGTAACACATCTATTATTTCATATTCAATTTTATCTGGGATGATTCATGGGCCCCCTACATCCCATCCACGCACCCTGGTCAAGAACTCACAACCTAGGAAATACGGAGCCACATAGAAAATAGGCCGTAGGTGAGACACCTGACCCTCATAGCTTGCCTTCTAAGGCTCTCCTAACATCCGACATTGTAAGTCAGCCACACTGTAGTTTAGACACCAGTACGTTGTTTTCTTTGAAGCTGAAGCAGACGCACCTGGCAAGGTGGAAAACCTAAACCCAATTATTTGGAGATAACATAGCACTCTTATGGTCCTGCTGCACTGACAATTCCTAAAATCACAAACAGCTAAATCGTAGAGTAAAACGTCATGGGCTTCAGAGTGCATCCTTATCCTGCCCCTTAGGAGACAAGAGACCTTAAGAAAGGTATTTTTTTCTTTTTAAGATTTATTTATTTGGGAGAGAGAGAGAGCGCGCACATGAGTGGGGGAGGGGGGAAGGTGGAGAATCTCAAGCAGAATCTGCACTGAGTGCAGAGCCAGAAGTGGGGTTCGATCTCAAGACCCTTTGAGCATGACCCTGAGATCATGACCCAAACTGAAACCAAGAGTCAGACGCTCAACCTACTACACCACCCAGGCACTCCGATATTTCTTTCTTAAGCCTCAAGTTTCTCATCCGAAAAATAAGGGTGATTAAGGAGTAGGGCCCAAAGCATAGGTTATTGGAGCCATAAACTTCACCTAATCAGCTGGGTAGAAGCAGGAAACAGATCCAAAGGTGAGAATAATATGTACCCAGTAAAACTAATGCAGAGTCATATAAGATTTGTTCTATTTGTATGTAAAAGTTTGGTAGACTCTTACTGTTTTTAACTCAACTCCAGACCTTGAGTCAAAATGTTATATTAAGACTCTAACTATGTTGCATGCAATTATTTAGTGATCTAAAGAGAAAAGCAGAGTTTATCAGCTTGAATTCATTCTGCCTCTCAACTGTCAGAATGTTGAGCTTTATAAGAAAGAAAGATACCTTGGTAAGTACTGTTGTCTTTTGTAGAATAAATCTCAGGCCAGTTGAAATTCATGAACTATAACAAATTTCACTAATTAAAAACAATATAAATATATTTTGTCAACCAAATTCTCATATTAAAGAATAATCTAAGAGATTTGCTAAGAATGTTGTAAAACCCAAATAGGCAACATGGCTATCTTTTTATCCAAGGTGTGACGAAACTTTCTGCTTATCAAGGTTCATAGAAGTTCAGGGACTTATCCAACGTCCCATCATTAGGTTTAACTCTTATGGCTTATTTTCGACTTTCCACTGCATCTAATGCTTCTTTCAGAAGCTTCGCATTTACGTTCTGAGGCATACTCATTATAGTGCCAACAATGGCCGTAACAATGCCAATGAGAAATGAGCTCAAGTCCTCACTGAGGTATGACCTCTGGAGTCCCAGCCCTCCAGTGTTCTTTCAGGTCCCAGCTGGGGTCCTGAGTGCTCAAGCCCAGTCCCTGCCATAGTGGTCAACACTGAGACCCACCGGCTCCTTACACGTGACCAGAACCTCCTTGCCTCTGGTCACCACCACATGGTTCTCTTCCTCTTTGCTGTCACTTCTCCTCTTCCTATAGTGGTCAAAGTCACCACACTGAGGCTCATACTGCAGGCAAGTAGATGGACCACCCCTCCCACAAGACCCTCCCTCTTTGGCTATGTTCTGAACCCCCCCTCCAAGAGAGGGAACAGGGTCCCTGCTTGGAAGCAAAACTTTTACTCACTTGTCCAAATGAAAAAGGAAAGGGTAGCTGTTGGCCTCAAAGCATGTTCACCATTAAAGTTGAGACGGTGTGAGAATTAACACAGCATTGATTGTTTCTGTGAAAAGTGAGTACCCTGCAATAGTGAATACTCAATGAATTATTGTTGAACATTGAAGAATGCACATAATTCAAGTATAAAAGAACCTGGGTGGCTCGGTCAGTTAACCATCCAACTCTTGATCTCAGCTTAGGGCTTGATCTCAGGGTTGTGAGTTCACGTCCCAGCATGGAGCTTACATTAAAAAAAAAAAAGAAAGAAAAGAAAAGAAACAAACAAAAAAGAAGGCAGCCATGAAGACAGTAATAACTGAGCTCAAGTGTCCATTCAAAAGCAGCTGTTAGTGTTTCCTTGCTTCATGATTTATGTCTCAATTTTATCAGTCTTATGAGTTTGAGGTTATTTGCATATTTTTAAAATAAGCATCTAATTTAATGGCTAGATTTGAGTTAATGTTAGGTGTTTTGAGTTAAATTTCATCATGGAATCATATTTATTTAATGACAAATATTTATTGGGTTCATACTTTGTGCCAAGGAACAGAGCAGTGAATAAAAACAAAGGCCCTTCTTTTTGGGGACATATATGGGGCCTCTATGGTGTCAGAGAGAACAGTAAACAAGAAATCAAAGTAATAGAAAATTCTAAGAAGAAAATAAAACAGGATTAGGGGACAGTAGTGATGGGTATGAAAAAGCTATTTCAGATGTGTTAGTCAGCAGAGGCTTTCTTGATTAAGTGACATTTGAGGCAGGACCTGAATGGCGGGGCGGGGGAGCAAGTTATGTGGAAGTCATAGCAAACACGAAGAACCCACAGTGTGTGTCGTGCTTAGCGTGTTCTGTACCCTGTGATGGGGCAAGAGTGCCTGGAAGGAAAAAAACAGGTAAGAGGGGAATAGAAGATGAGCTCAGAAACATAGCAAGGGAGCTAGATCATCGTGGGGCTTGGAGATCGTAACGAGTCGTACCAAAGTGGTGATCCTGTCTGGAGTTTGAAATGGCTCAGTAGCATGTTTGCCACAGATGGATGTTGTAACAGTACTGTGAGCTCGTGGCAGGCAAGTCTGGTTCAGATTAGGTCTGAAAGCTGCCTCAAGGGCTTAAATTTTGGTCTAGTCCAGTTTCAGGGCTACTTGGGAATCTAGTTAATCTGAGGGACTTGAGGCAGTTTTCAAAGGAATTCTGCAACTCTTCTCAGAGGGTTGTGGGAAACCATTGCAAACTCAATGTCATGCATATACAACAGTTTGGGCCATGAAGAACTTTACTATAGACCCAGTAGCTTGTAACATACAGTGACATCCTATGTGGGGCAGGACGTACGTACTTTTCACAACCTGAAAGAAAGAATAAATAAAAATATGAAGGTCAAGGAAGTTATTTAGGGATTTTACAAAACAAATAATGGAAACCAAGCAAATAGAGATTATACATATTTAAAAAAAAGAGAGATACTTCATTACGAGGACATGGAGTGGTTCCTAGAATATAAGGGTGGGAAGGCAGTTATGCCTTAGAAAGGGTTTATTCAGAACTAGAAAATTGTCAAGACTCTCTCCAGTTCACAGCCCTGCATTTTCCTACCCCTATGCTTCATTCTTAGCTCCCTCTGTGCACAGAGGAGAATCTGTTGGCTGGGATCTGCTGTTTTCTCTTGGTCCAATCAGTTATAACCAAAGAAGTGAGGTCAAGAAGTGTGAGCAAGCATGGCTGTCAGAGCCTGCTCCTGAGAGTCCCTCTCAAAGAAGGTAGTGGGCTGGGCAGACAAGCCAAGCGACCTCTGTCACATAGGTCTACACGTAGGTCATCCATGTATATATTTCTTTTATGTGCAGATAACTTGGAAAAGTACTCCTAAAAGAGTTCCTACCCAATCCAAGGAGTAATTTTTAAGGGGTGCGAAATGATAAGGCAGGCAAAAAGTATGTAAAGAAAAATCACACAATGTATGCATTTTTCTTGTGAATTGTGTTTTTAGTGAGAAAATTTCTCCATCATGTCAACATGGTGTAATGGGACAGAAAAATGGACTTAAGTTAGAAAATCTGGTTTACGGGCACCTGGGTGGCTCAGTCAGGTAAGCATCTGCTTTCCACTCAGGTCATTGATCCTGGGATTAAATCCCGCATCAGGCTCCTTGCTCAGGGGGAGCTTGCTTCTCCCTCTGCTTGCCACCTGCCCTGCTTGTGTTCTCTCTCTCTCTGTCAAATAAATAAATAAAATCTTTAAAAAAAAAAGAAAATCTGGTTTAAATCTTGGTGTTACTAACCAATGGTCATGGGAAGGTGAGCAATTCATTCTGGTTCTCAGATAAATGATGCAGTTGGACTAGAGTCTCCTTAAGGTAGATACTCTTTGACTCTAATACAATATTTCCATTTGGTAGCAAATAATTGCTGAGACATTTGTTCAAGGTTAATTGTAAACATATAGCAAAAATGGTTAAGAGACAGTCTATACATCATCATTTATAATAGCCAAGACATGGAAGCTACCTAACTGTCCATCAGTGATGAATAGGTAAAGAAGTTACGGCATATATATATACACACACACACACACACACACACACACATATATATATATATATATATATATATATACATGTATATGTATATATGTGTATATATATATATATGAATTTTTAAGATTTTATTTATTTATTTGAGAGAGAGAGAGAGCATGAGCAGGGGGGAGAGGGAGAAGCAGTCTCCCTGCTCAGCAGGGAGTCCGGCATGGGGCTCAATCCCAGGGTCTTAGGATCATGACCTGAGCTGAAGGCAGATGCTTAACCGACCGAGCCACCCAGGTGCCCCTATACGATAGAATATTATTCAGTCATAAAAGAAAAGGAAATACAACTATTTGTGACAACATGGATGGACCTTAAAAGCATTATGCTAAGTGAAATAAGTCAGACAGAGAAAGATAAATACTGTATGTACTAGGTGATCTCACTTATATGTGGAATCTAACAACAAAACAAAACAAAAAAACACAAAATGAGAAAACCCCCACCTCTTAGAAAAAGACATCAGAGTTGTGGTTACCAGAGGGGGTAGGGGAGCACCAACTGGAGAAAGGTGTTCAAAAGGTACAAACATGCAGTTTTAAGATGATTAAGGTCTAGAAATGTGATGTACAGCGCGATGACTAGAGTTAACACTGCTGTAGGATATACGGGAAAGTTGTTAAAGAGTAGATCCTAAAAGTTCTCATCAAAGGAGAAATGTTTCTTTCTTTCTTTTTATTGTATCTATATGAGAAGATGGATGTTAGCTGACTCTGTTGTGGTAATCATTTCACAATATATGTAAATCAAACCATCATGCCATATGCCTTAAACTTACACAGTAATGTACACCAATTATTTCTCAATAGAACTGGAGGGGAAAAAAACCCAAAACACACACACACACACACACACACATGCATGCACACACAGAGGCTATAGAGTCCTATAGATTTGAGTTTTCTCTTGGCCCTGCCAGTGTTTGACTTTGGATAAATTCGTAAATTAGTTAATTTCCTAAATCCAAGTTTGCTTATCTGTAAAATGCAATGGACTGTTGTGCTGCTGAATAAGAAATTATGGGTCACCTGGTTCACTGTGAGTGCTCAACTCTGGTCATTGATATCAGACTGTGAAAATGACTAAAGTCTTATTACTTTGTATAAATGTGCAAGTAAGTGAAAATTAAACTCCAATATTCCTTTAAGTGCTCTAATGGCATGAATTAATACAAAATGAGATCAGAGATTGAGAGATTCTAGGAAGGTACTGTATACCTCCATGCTATTGAAAACTCATTGTCCCCTTAAGTAATTTTTAATTGGCTTTGTAAAACGTGCCTTTCCCATTCCCCCCCTGGGCAGATGTGAAAGCATGGAGTTGGACAATAAAATCCGAGATCTGATCGAGAGGAATGCTTCTCCGGATCTTAAGGGGGCCACCCCGGGAGCCACACTAAGTCACAGAAATTCATGTTCTCTAAAGGTAAGAAATCACCTTTTTTTCTACATTTTCTCAAAACACCCTTCAAGGGTATGCTCACCCAGAAGAATTTATGGGGGCAGTCCCCAGATCATTTACAGTAATGTACTTCCTTGTTGACTGAGAGGATAAAGTCAACCACTATAAAACCTCTCTTACACAGTCACTTCCTGTCACTGAGGAAACCCTTCAGCAGAAACACTTTCCCATTTAAAGTGTGATGCCAGTCAGGCAAGTGTTGCTACAGGGAAGTGAGGACGAGCTCACGCTGTGAAAAAAAATGTAAAAACAGCAACATCTCTTTTCTGGAAGGACGGCATCCAATTTGTGTAAACCTTCTTACATTGGGTTACTAAAATCGATACAATTCATTGTCTGCTTTTTTTTAATTTATAAAAATTTTTTTAGGATTTTATTTTTGAGAGACAGAGAGAGAGCATAAGCAGGGGGAGCTGCAGGCAGAGGGACAAGCAGGCTCCCCACAGAGCGGGGAGCCTGATGCTGGACTCAATCCCAGGACCCTGGGATCATGACCTGAGCCGAAATCAAGAGTCAGATGCTTCACCCTCTGAGCCACCCAGGTGCCCCAAGTAGTATCTATTTTTAAAGTTAGAAATGAATGTCTGCGGCTGGTTAGAGCCAGGGAAGGCTTATTTCTCCACTTCCCATCTCACCCCCTCCTCCCCACCTCATACATACACCTCTAACTCCCAGTTAGGATTTTCCTCCTTCATGGAAATGTATGCTCTTCTCAAGTAGCCTTCTTGTCTGCTTTATGATGAGAGTTTGAATCCCCTCCAGTGCTCTGATCCTCACATGCTCTGACTCTCAGCCCCCGAGGCCCATTTGCTTATGACTGACTTCCCTCCAAGCTCTGTTCATTTTGACTTCCCGATTTCTCTTCATATGGTAAAGACCTCTTGTTCATCCTCATTGTCATCCTCTTGGTAATTAGTTTCCTCTATTTTGGGGACTTAACCAAAACTTGTTTTCTTTCTTTAAGATACTGCTTCTCCCATCACTTCCCTGATGAAATTGACTCCTTTTCCTACACACCACACATCCGGGCGAAGGATTGCAGATTCCTAGCTGATTTTTTCTTTCCTTGTGAAGTGTGAGATAAAAACATCTAGAGAAAGTGAGAAGGTGAGAGGTGAGATCCAGTGTTTAAGGAAGTTGGAGAAAATATGGCATGGGCACTGGGAGAGAGGAATGAAATTGCAACGAGTGGCTGAATAGCCATAAGGATGGAGTTGAGCTTGACAGCCACTACTTGATGATAAGACCAACCCCTCCATGGTATTTGGGCTCCTGCCTTCAATATCCCCATCACCTCTCACCAGCTTAAACTATGCTCAGCACTCCTCCACTTTTAAACATATGTGAGATCCCATGTTATTTTATGCGTAGTTCTAATTTATTCTTATGCATCATAGCCAGGCTTATTGATCAGGGCATCCAAAGCTTTTCAGCCCCTTATCACATCACTAATAAGCTCTGCCTTGATAAAGCCAATGGTCATTTTGCACCTGATTTTTCACTTGTTCTATCATATGCGTTTGATGCTATTTACTAATTCAACCTTTTAAAAATGTCTTTCTCCATCAACAGCTATAAAATCAATCTCTCATCATCTCCCTTCCCGTCCCTCCTTTATTCTCTGGTCTTTCTTCCTCATTCACCCTCACTGGTTTCACTTACATAACGTGCCTGTGTTGTATCAGTGTTACCCAGGGACCTATACATAGTCCTTGGCGCTCACTAAACTACAAAATATATATGCTAATGACGACACACACATATAACTTCCTAAACTTGCAGTTCTTTTCTACATGCACAACAATTTCCCTCAGTAGTTTCACAATAAATTCAACATTCCTGCTAAAACTGCTTGTTTCTTCCCCTTCCATTTCCTACATTAGTGAATGGATCATTATTCACCCAGTTATCCAAACTCAGGTATAATCCTAAATGCCTCCAGGGCTACCAAGCTGCCTAGCTCCAGGAGGCATTCATAGAATAATGCCAGCCTTCACCCTGGACCCTCCGGTTCTTGCCTCTTCTAACTTCATAGAGTCTTTGGATTTCGTTTCTTTTCCTTCACTCTTCCTACTCTACCGTGGTTCGGATATTCATCATCTCTTGCCTAGACCATCCCCAGGAGATGTCCAGTTGCCCTTCTTAAGTTTTGCTTCACACTAATTCGTATTTATCAATACGGATCTAGCTAATGTGCAAGTGCTTAGAACTTAAAAGTAGACTTCCTTCCCTACATCATAACGTCCAAATGCCTTGGGTCAATATATAAAATTCTCTAGGGTCCAGTCCCTGCCGAGATTTAGAATAAAACAGTAGGAAGAGAATCTAATACTTATTGGTCAACTACCATAACAGGTATGGAGGTATTTTATATTATGTTTGATATCTATAACAACACTTAAATATGGCTGTTTTATCCTCATCTTCCAGATGAAGGAACCAAGGTTTATAGACATTTTAAAATGTTATCTAATTCATAAAGTTGTAAAGTTCTAGTCTCGAGATAGAAAGCCAGGCTCGTGCCTATTTTTCTTACAGTGTCATGCTGTTTCTACATCTTCTGGACTTTCCAAAATGCACCAAATGTGTCTGAAGTGTCACAGCAGGTTTTTCTAGAAGACAGCAGTATTAAACCACATGTTTGATTTCATGAGCCATGGTAAAGCTAGATTTACAGTCAACTTATCTCTAGAATCCCTCCACAAGTAATTTTCAAAGTTTGCGGGGGACTCTTAAATGTATACTCATAAATCCAGAGTCTCATCTCTTTTGTGGAAAGCACCATTTGTTCTTGTCCGTTCAGGTCAACTAAAGTTATTGTCAGTGATTGTCAGATGCTTGCCTATCACTGCTGCTTCTGGATGTCAGCTGTACCCCCTTGGGGGCACTGTTGTGATACCACTCACTGTGCCAAGTATGCCCAATATGGGATATGTCCCCCAAGGCCCCCAAGACAGATAAACACTATTGCTGTCTTCACTTCAGTGGAAAGACTTTTTCTTTCCTAATTTTAGCTACCCCGGCTCCCAATGCTACCTTCTACTTTTGGGGTTTTAGCTGCCATCTACTGAGTGACTGTTATGGCCAGCACTTTGAAAAGCATTTCTATGCATTAGCCCATTTAATCCTTACTCTTGTACAGATGGGAAAATGGAGGTTCGGTGAGGCGAAAGGATTTTCTCATGGTCTTACAACTCATAGGAATTGGACTCTGGACCCAGTTCTGATTTTAACTGCGCTCCCTGTTCTTAATTCCCTCCCTCTCACATAAGAGGCATTTAGCAACTGATCCAGAGCTCAAGCAGGTATTAGAAGTGATGCTGTTGTCAGGGCAACCCCTCCTCTCTGGGCCTAAAGCATCATCCTTGGATCAAGCTAGTGCAATAAATCAAAGCTGGGGGCTCTCCCTGCCTCCTTGCCCTTTGTCCTGAGGGTTCAGGAAGGTCGATTTTCCCTCCTGGAAAACCAAGATATTGTCCAGACGAGAATCTCCCTTTGTCCCTGCCCCAGCTTCCAGGTATCCAGAGAGACCTGCACTCCCCCTACCCCTATAGCAGGGGCTACCAGGCAACATGGTTTCTTGGGCAAATTCCCTTTTCTGCCTCCATGGTGTGAGGTAGGAGCTTTCAGAGTAGGTTCTGGGAGTGGGGAAACTCTTATCTGTGGCTTTTGCCCCACTATTATCTTCTCAAACAGTGTTTCAGACCCAGAAGGGAGCATAACCCTCCCATTTCACAAAGGAGAAACTGAGGCATTGAGGAACAGACCTTTGGACATGATTCTTGCAGCTTCTATCTGAGCCACTTCAGGGTCCCAGCACTCCTGTCACCCTCTTGTCATCCTCTGGACTAAGACAGGGTCAGAATGTGTGAACCTCCCCCAATAAAATATTTGACAAAGACAAAAAACAAAACAAAACAAAACAAACAAAACCCTGTGTTTTAACTCTCTCTGAGAAAAGTTTCCCAGGAACAACCCCTGGGAGTCTCTCTGCATCCCAATAGACTTCAAGCATATCTTCCTCAATTGTTGTCTGAAGGTATCTTCAAATATTTGATTGCTTGAGTGAACACAGTTTAGTTTCCAGTTGGAATCTCAGCTGAATTACTATTTACCCAATAGCACTCTACAGGAGGGAATCCTACATTCAAAACAAAACAAAAACTTTTGCGTTCTCACTGAGATAGTGATAGGACTGAAAAAAAGTATAAGAAAATTTATTTTTGGTGTAAGACAAGGTGAGCCAATGACAGAGAAGCTGTGGAGGGTGTCTCTCATTTTCCACTGAATGAAGTAACCATAAGAACAATACAGTAGACTCCCTTTCCAGGAGTAGAAAATGAATTTCTTTATAATTTAAGAGATGGGAAAAAGTGTAGCTGAATGAAAGAGATATGATTTAATGAAAGGGCCTGAGACATGTGTCAAGTTCCCTTTTTTGCTAAACTACCTTTGCCAAGAATAAGTGAAGAGGGAGAAATAGTATAAAAGAAAATGAACAGACTGACTCATTGCTGTGAGGAAACAGAAAAACATTATTGACGAACATGAGGAACTCCATCAGTAGGAGAGCATTCTGTAATATTCTGGGAGAGTGGAAATAGACAGTCGGTGAACAAAGAGCATTGAATGTCTTGTAGGCAAAAAATAATAATAATAATAATAATTGCCTATGTGAAGAGTGCCTGAGTGGCTCAGTCAGTTAAGCCTCTGACTCTTGGTTTCAGCTCAGGTCATGATCTCATGGGTCATGATCTCCTGGGTCCTGAGATCAAGCCCCGTGGAGCTCCATGCTCAGCGGGGAGTCTGCTTGAGATTCTCTCTCTGTCCCTCCCCCAACTAACATGCTTGCTGCGCTCTCTCTCTCTCAAATAAATAAATAAATCTTTAAAACAAAATTGTCTAAGTGAGAATAATTTCAAATTCCAAAATGAATGTTAAATAGAAGTGACACTAAACCAAGATGGTCCTAATACTATGAGAAAATTAATATATGAACATTAATTTGTGATCCTGTAATTGTAGCTCTTCACAAAAGAAAGTGAGAGGACAATTGAAATGTATTTTTTGGACAAATACATTTCCAGTAATTCTTGGAAATAAAGATGAAACTTGGGAGTAAGAAGAAAAACTGTCCAAATTTTTAAAAGATCCACTAGAATTGAATTTGCTTAAGAAGCTTGTCTTGTCTTTGGATTCTTCTTCTTCTTTTTTTTTTTTTCTGATTTTGAATAAGAGGCAGTACCTGAAATTGGCTTTTAATAACTTTGGCACAAGTTGAGGGAGGATTTCCCAGTAATGGAGGACAAATTCTAGATCTGGACATTCTTCCCAACATAAAAAGCCCTGGGAAAATTTTTTTGATGATTCAGAGAGTAATATAAACTCATGACACTTGGAAAGATAATGAAGGAAAGACTTCCTGCAAACTACAGTAAGTTGACAAACGTTTTCTGTAACCACGTTGTTGGAAAAAAAAAAAAGCAAAAAAACCTAGTTTCCTTTTCCTTATTTCCCTTTTTTTAAAGCTAAGCTAGTATTCTTCATCAAAAAGCAATTTTGATGATCAAAATATTGTTTTCTCATTTGTAAAATGGACTGTGATAAAAATATGAAATGAGTGAAAATGTGAAAGCATTTTGTAAATATAAAAGGTTAAATGAGCTTAGCATTATTGCCGTCATCACCATCATCATCATCTTCTTCATTATTTTTATGCTAGTAGGGTGATCTTGAGCCCCCCAATTTTTAAAAATATGTTTCTCATATAATGACTAGCTGCTTCTTTGAATCCCATTATCTAATTTCAGCAGTGATGGCTGTGTAATTTTTTTAAAAGATATATTTATTTATTTTAGGGGGGGAAAGGTCAGAGGGAGAGGAAACAGAGAATCACAAGCAGGCTTCTCACTAAGCATGGTGCCCCATGTGGGGCTTGATCTTACAACCTGAGATCATGACCTGAGCCAAAACTGAGAGTGGACACTTAACCAACTGAGCCACCCAGGCACCCCTCCAGTGTCATCTTTATATGCACATGCTTTTTCTTAATTATACATAGTTATAATTTTTAATTTAAAAATAGTACCCAAATCTATGCATATGATGTTGGTATTTATTGTCTCAGGAAGAAAGTAGTCTCTTTTGCCTGAAATGTCCAAACTAATTACTTGATGATTATGAAATTACACAGAAACATTTCCATCCTCAATGGAGTGGTCCCTCGGATCTTCAGATTTGTATTAGAAAAACAGTAAATATGTGAAAGACATGTCTGTTTTGTTCATTTGGTATCCCTATACTTAGCACAGTACCCAATCCATAGGCCATAGTCAATAAATATTTGTAGTGAGAATGCGTACATGAATCAAGGTGAGGTCAACACATGAGCAAAGTATGAGAAAAATAAAGTGTTCTGCATTGATATAGAGTGATAAGAAATTAATGTTCTTACTGAGAAGAGAAAAAATAATTAATTCAATTAGGATTATAGTTTTTGGAAGCTAAATTTCTCTTCGCTGATGACTAGTTATTTAAAGTAGAAATTAATCTCTAGGCAAGTGGTGGTACCGCTTGGTAAGATTTTGTCTGGATATGACCTCCGAGGTCAAGCCAATTCATATCTAGCCATGAAGAAAGCTCAATGACCTTGAAACTTTCCTGAATTCTATTCCTTAATGGCTCAGGCTCCTGCATGATGTTTTGCCCAATAATTTTCAGCTGTGTTATTCTTATCTCCCCCATATCGATAAAAGGTTCTTTGTAGGGGAATAAACATGCAGGACTAATTGAACTCTGGTATGGGTTCAGCTACACACGTCATGCAATGACCACGGGCATGTCACTTAACATCTCTGAATTTCAACTTAATCCTTGTTACCATCAAAGATAATTCTCTGTTAACTTCATAGGGCTGTTATGAAGTTCAAATTAAAGCAAATAAAATGTTCCGAACCACAGAACTCATGTGTGCAAAAGTATATAATTTTTGCTTCCTAAACTGAATTTAGTTTCAGCCTAGGACCCCTACCCTGTCTCTTAGAAGACAGTTTAATCTGCTTGGCTACAGGGAATGTCAGGACTTCATTGTTTTCTTAGGCAATTTATATTGCAGGACTTCCTTCCTCTCCCTCCTTCTCCCCACAATGGCACGTCGTAAGGTCTGGGAAGCAGATTTTGCGAAGTAATCCAAGTGGAGTAGATTGTCAGATGTAGCAGATAAAAATGTAGGATACCCAGTTAACTGAATTTCAGACAAACACAAAAATATTGCATGGGGCATACTTACGCACAAAAAAAGTATATCTGGAATCCAAATTTATCTGAATGTTCTGTAATTTTCTGGCAATTTAGGGTGAAGACAGTTAGGCTGCAATAATCCACCATCTTCCAATGCCATTGGCACTAATGCAAACTATGTCTGATAGTCTTTTCATTGGCCTGTATCGTCACTGGCAGTCACTAAGCTTCCCTGCCACTCATTTCACCTCCTAGCCTCAGGGTCCTATGGTAAATACTGCATCCTTCTCAGTTAATCACTTTTGCATTCTTCTCAGGAATGTAGGAAATTTCCGGTTCTGCTTCCACAGCACTCTGGGATTGAGCTGTCTCAGGACCTAGACATGCCACAAAGTTTCAGCTGGATACCACGGTGGCATGGAGAAATTCTCTTCAAGACTTGCCCCTTCTCCAGGCTTAACCCCAGGGATGAGGTTAAAGCTGTCTCTGCTCTTTGCTGTTCAATCTGGGCAGTTGGATAGATGACAGATGAGTCCCTAAAAGTAGGCGAGTAGGGCTCCATTTCTTCACAAGCCCTCACAACCATCCAGATACTCTTTTTCCCTTATCTTTTCTCATTTTCCCTCAGGCCATGAAAACTTTATCTGTTCTTCAATGAGGGGGTGGGTATTTTCATCTACCACTTTTTCTATCAGTTGTTAATGGTATAAGGTTTATGCCTGGATTCTGACTTTTTCTCAAAATATATAACCAAGGTGAAGGGATTTTATGATATACACCTGTATGTCCGCCACCTAAATATTGCCGCCAACATTTTACTATACTTGTTTACCACACATCTCTCTACCCACTCACCTCTTTGTATGCATCAACCGTGTTATTTTTTGAGGAATTTCAAAATAAACTGCACAAGAGGAATTAGTCTTTAAAAAAAATTTTTAAAGACAATTTTCAGAAAAAAAAAATTAGCTTTTGCAATTCAAAGCTTTGGTTTTCAAGATGGTCCCTAGAGTTTGGAGAGTCTATTTTGAAAATCAAAGGTTAGGGGTGCCTGGGTGGCTCAGTCAGTTAAATGTCTGCCTTCAGCCTAGGTCATGATCCCAGGGTCCTGGGATAGAGTCCCACATGGGGCTCCCTGCTCAGCGGGGAGCCTGCTTCTCCCTCTGCCTGCTGCTCCCCCTGCTTGTGCTCTTTCTCTCTCTCTGACAAGTAAATAAATAAAATCTTAAAAAAACAACAAAAAAAGAAAATCAAAAGTTGAACAGGGACTGTTTTTCACTTTGCATTCAATGGTAAACTTAATCAGCCCTGGAGGCAAAAGATACCACTAACCAAGCAAAGAGAGGATTAGTTACATAAAACAAAGGGCAGTGCCTATTTGGAAGGATCCTGAGTTAAGTACTTCAAGATATTAACTTATCTCATAAGATGTAATAAAGCACGGTGCAAGTGTAGGAACCGTTATTGAAGACCACACTTACGCCTTTTAAAAATCCCCCCATAGCATGTACAACTATTTATATTGTTTATTTACTAAATAGCAACCAAGATGAAGAGAAAAAAATTTTAAATCGGGATTTGTATGGAGGCAAATAAATAGAGAGATCATATAACCAAAATAGGGAAGGGTAAAATATCAACCTATAAAATGAATAAAAGGATAATACACGGATATGCAACAGTTTTTCAAAAATGAGTTGAGGGGCACCTGGGTGGCGCAGTCGTTAAGCGTCTACTTCCGGCTTGAGTTGATACTCCTACTCTATCTTTTTTGATTTGGAGCCAGAATATATAACTTTGTGTATCACTGTGATCATTCTCCCCTGGGCTGTATTCTTAGAAGCAGAGCTGTGCTGTGATTTCCTACTGAAGATTCATGCATAAACAGATACATTCAATAGAAATGTAAAGTATCACTACTCTGAACTCTGAAGATACTATGTTAGTTCCCAATGTTCAAGTGATAAACATTGACCCTACCTTCAAGAAGCTTCCAGCCTCTCAGAAGAGAAAGGTACATAAAATTAATGACTGTTTTGCTGTAAATGCTGGAATTGATGCCTCACAAAGCACCCTGGGATCACAAAGGAGGAAATAACTAACTGCTCTGAAGAACCAGGGGAGCCTTCCAGGGAGGGCTTATGGTCCAGCTGGCTCAGATTGTTTGCTGCTTTGTGCAGCGCTGAGAAATCTTCCTATGTAGAAGTTGCATAAAGTCTGCAATTCCACAAAGACTACAGACTAGTCAGCAGAAACCGATTTGCCCTAGGATGTATCCAATATGCACTAAAAACTAAAAGTATATAGTGGTAACAGACCTCAAGCAACATTTGAAATTGCCTGAAAGAATTGTTACAGAGTTAGAAGCTGGAGAGACAAAAGCAAAAATCCCCCCATGATGTTGTGGAATTTGGGACACCTGTCTCACCTGACTCTCCTATCCAGGCTCAAACTTGGCGTCTGAAAGGAGAGGTGATTTCCTAGTTTGGAGGCTAAGAAGTTGAAGGTTTTGATCCTTAGATCTTTTATAATCTCTTAAGAAAATAGCTGATTCAGGAACATTCTTGATTTAATTTTGGGTAGAGAGGAGTCTTTATGTGTGTCTGAGCATCATGAGTACTTGAGTAGGCACTAAAATAATTGGCATGATCTTAGACTTGAGAAATATGGAATGAACACGACAGACACAAATTTTTATCAATGGAGTTTCCATTCTAATGGTGGGAAGCAACAAAGAAGAAAAATCTATGTTGTATTATATACAGTGGTATGGAAAAATACTGCAGGGAAGGTAGACAGAAAGTGCTGGGATGGAGAGCAACTTTAAATCAGGAGGTCAGGTAAAAACTCAAGAAACAGGGGACATTTAAGCAATCACCTGTTGAAAGTGAGGGGGTGAGCCGTGTGGATACCTAGGGGAAAGATAGTTCTCAGCAGGGAGAGCAAAGAATGTGCATGCCAGGTTCATGGGGCAGCAGTGTGGACAGGACGCCGAGTAGAGTGCGCAGAGGGAAGACTAGTGAGGAAAAAGTCAGAGAAGCACAGGGTAGGGCCTTGTGGGCCACTCTATGGAGTTCTACTTTCACTCTGAGTGACATGAGAAGTCACTGACAGGTTTTGTGCAGAGGGGTGTCATGAAATGACGTATTTTTAAAGACTCACAATAGCTCCTATATTGATAACGGATGGGGGAGGGGCAAGAGCAGAAGCACAGAGGCTGTTAGGTTATTGCACCTAAGGGTGGGCGGGGCTTGGTGATCAGTCCAAAGCTGCTAAGCCCCTTGCCCAAGGTCACATAGCTAGTAAACGGGGAAGCAGGATATGACACAGAGACAGATTTCAGCCACTACTGGACGTTCTCTAAAAACTTGCGCATGAATGAAATCAGGGCACAAACATTAAAGTTCCCATTTTGAAAAATATGTTTATTTCACCTTGCTGCTCTCTCATTGAATTAGGACGCCTCTAGGCTCTTGGGCCAACGTGCTGCTCTCCTTTCCGGTATACTTTCAAAATGCCTACAAATGTTCAGATACATTGGATACAGGTTGTGAGAGAAAGGGGAATCAAGTATATCAACTCCCAGATTTGTAATATAGAGCATGAAGTTTGCCATTGACTGTCACGGGGAAGACAAGTTTTTATGGGGAAGATCAGGAAATAGGTTTTTTACAAGTGGAGAAGGAGGTGCATCCAAATAGAGACAAGTGCGTGATTGATATCAGTGGGTGACTGGTTCATTCGGAGTGCCCTAGACAAACTGATTGGGAAATATTTGGATTACTGCAAGCCGTTAAATATTTCAAATACTATTTTTGACACCATCTATTAAGTGGTATTGCAGTTGTCGACCTCACTCCTTTGGTACATAATGCATATATCCAGGTTTCTTTTTACGAAAAAGACACTTGGATCGTGTGAAATTCCTCTTCTCAAGGGTCTTCAGTGGCTCCGTGGTCTATGCAATAAAGTCAAAATTTCTTAATGTGAAATGTAAAGCCCTTCACAATTTGATCCAAACCAACTTTAGACGAGCTCTACTTTAGTTACATGGGGCTTGTCAGACTCCTGCATACTTAGGTTCGTCACCTCTGCTCTGACCCAAGAGACACCAAGGCCAAGGATGGTTCAGTAATGTTGCTCACATTACAGCAATTACACCTCAGCTTTCACCGTCTATCAAAATCCTATCCACCCTTCAAGGCCCAGCAGAAACTGAAGCTCCTTCCATAACAATTAAGGCTGAGAACGAGCTCTCTCTCCTCTGAATCCTCCCAGGCAGGTGTGTGCGCTCACACGTATGTGTGTATACCTTAATTTCATTAGAAGCAGGGACCTTTGCTTATTTTCCTTTGGCATCCACTCAGTGCCAAGTGTGAAATGGAAATGATTGATAGCCCTTCCTTTTTTCATATTATTTGTTGCACAGATAATAGGATCGATATCCCTATCTTAAAGATCATATTATTATTAATATCTAAGCTTTTATATGTATTCTCATAGACAGCAAGGAGGACACCATTGTGTCCCTAGGAGAACACTATTACTATTCTCATTTTACAAATGTGGAAGTCGAGGCACGCCTGGGTGGCTCAGTCGGTTAAGTGTCTGCCTTTGGCTCAGGTCATGATCCCAGGGTCCTGGGATTGAGTCCTGCATTGGACTCCTTGCTCAGCAGGGAGCCTGCTTCTCCCTCTGCTTGTGCTCTCTCTGTCTCTCTCTCTCTGACAAATAAATAAATAAAATCTTTAAAAAAAATAAAAAATTAAAATTTGATCCAAATTAAGATTGAACAAAATTAAAAAAAAAAAACAATAAATGTGGAAGTTGAGCCTCAGAGGCCTTAAGAATCATACCCAAAGTCACAAGTAGTGAATTAGGTAGAGCCAAGTTAGGAGTCCAGATGCGTTGACTCCCATCAGCCTTTGCATCCCCAGTTGAGGCTCTCAGTCCTGCCGCGATAACACACTCACTTAAAAATTCATGCAAACAGGTTCAGGAAGCAAAGTAGGGTTTCAACCCTCATTCTAAAAGGATAGCTTAAAAAAAAAAAAGCCATGTTTATTTTACCTGACAAAGAACGCCTCCAAGAATTTATAGAAATGTGATGATCTGTCTTAGACTAGTTTTGAGAGAAGTATCATCAACTCAAGTAAGAGTTACAAACCAGTGACTGGTAGTTCCTTGGTCCTTTTTCTTCACCATACCTCTCTCTGTTCATTACTTTCCTCTGTGTAATATTTTAGTCACTTGAGAAATGAGGACTCTTCGGAATCCTCTTGGAAACATGGAGTGACGACATGTCTTTTCCTCTGAGGGTTATTGCAGCTAGTCAGACTTGTCACGAAACAAAGCTTGACTACAAGCCAGACTCTTACATGGCTCATGTGAGAAAGCTGGAGGTGAGGTAAGGAGGGCATGTGTAACAGAAAATAGCCAGCTTAGTTCTCAGGCTGGCCTAATGTAAGTTCCTTTTTTCTCAAACTAAACTTGGGGCTCTCCGGAAGAGTTATTGTTAATTCATAAATTACCACACGGCTCTCTGGAACTAATCGAAAATCTGTTTGCTGTTAAACTGCATAGCAGAAGAGGCAAAGGAATTGTCATGAAAAGTGCAAAGGTAGAGGATTTTCATTCCATCGCACCATGCTGTGCGGCAACAATGAGCGTGCGTCGGGATGACGGTGCCGAGGAGACCCAAGAGACACCAAGGCCAAGGATGGTACTTTCTGGCAAGAACTGTTCTTTCGCACCACTCCTCTAGGTTAATGGTATCACATCCACTGGGTTTATTATTACCAAATACACAGATAAGGCTGAAGAGAACCTTGAACAATATATGTATAACTGTGTTGTGAGGGAGGAGGGTTGAAAGAAAATATTTTCATGTTATAGTTTGTTTGTTTTTTTCTTTTTTGCTGAGCAGGTTTTAGGGTTAATGAAGTGTCAGTCTCCAGGAAATCTCTGCTTATAGCTCCTAAAATCAGATCATATGTGAGTCATAACTCTTACTTTTAGAAATCTGAACAATTTGATTCCCACCTGCATTTTTGGATATTGCCTTAAGGAAACATCACTCCATTTCATTCGAGTGTACCCCCAGGACAGACCAAGAAACCGGCAGAAAACAAAACCGTGTACACATACACACACATAGCAAAAAAATCTATAAATTTGGCCTGTAGCTATACATCGATTTACTCATTCAGCAGAATGCGTTGAACACATGCTGTGTGTCACGGTGCGGAGGTGACCATGCAAACATGCAAATAAACTATTATAGATACTAAGTAAGGGCTCTGCCTGGTTGGTAACAGGAGATCAAATAAGGTCATGGGCAAGAGAAGCATTAACAGGTTTTCCATGTCAACGGGTTGGGGGGGGCCCAGAGGAGGGAATGTTCTGGGCAGAGAAAGCAGCTTGTATTAGACACATGGCTTGTTTCAGGAAATGAAGGGGGTTTAGAAGACGGCTAGAGCACAGGAAGAGTGGGGAAGTGGTGGAAGATGTGAAAGAGAAAAAGGAGAGCCAAATCTTAGGCACCCATTATTCTCTTTTAAAAAGTTAGAATTTCAGGAGTTTTGGGATTCATCCCATAAATGAGAGGCTATCTCATAGGAAGGTGTGAAAAAAATGTAAACTAAGTGATTGTAAATTTTTTCTTCTCCTCCTTCAGCAACACATTCTTTGCTTTCTGTCTTCTTAGCTCTTTTTTGCTCCCTCTCCCCCATGTCCGGAATGAGGCCTTCTGCTCTACCACAGCCCATTTGTTTAGCTCCAAGCATGCGTCTTTTCACACTTTTACCTGTACGACCCAGTATTCCATTACCTCAATGGCCGGTAAAAGGATGAGTCAGCTAGTTAGCACTAAAATGTTAGTGGAAAAACAACAACAAAACAAACAAAACAAAACAAAAAAAATTGAACTGCAAATGAATCATGGAGAGAATCTGGACTTGATCTATGCAAAAGACAGGCTTAAACTTGAGAACCAAGGTTAAAATTTCTGCCAATATAAAAGATAAGCTTTGCCAACAATGCCCGTTTTTGTTGTCATGAATTTTCTCTTTTAGTTCCATAGGAATTAGTAGCACTTACAGAATTGGAATGACTCATTCAGTTCCACACAGCTCAGGGCAGTTAGAAGGCATTGCCAGAAAATCTTGCCTTTAGGGAAGCAAGTAACCGAGTTATCAAAAGTCAACAGTTACCTAATTCTCTGGGAAATACAATGAAGTTATGGCAGTCTGGCTACTGAGCAAAGACTTGGTTTGCCCAGGCTTTCTGTGGTAACTTCCTCCTCCAGAGAAACTGCCAGTAAAGGAAGAATGACAATTTACTTACTACCATAGGCAAGGCTAATAGGCCTGTCTTAGTCACAGCCGGCCTCCTTGAGACATCCTGGGAAATCCCTATCTGGAGGAGAAGAAAAGTTAAAATCACAGTTGCTGTGCTGATGACCTTATTCTTTGTAAACCATATACGGAGACACTTCTGTTCATTTTTAATGGAAAATTATTGCTGTTAGTTTCTATCATGAGTTAACTATGTGGTCTTTTTAAAATTTTGTGTATTTGATCTCAATTTAAAAGATCCCGCAGAAGACATTTTCTTTCCCTTTATCTTTCTGTCTTCCAAGACTCCGGGAAAAACAGCTTCCACGGCCCATCTTGCGCCAGGAACCACTAGAATGAGTGCTGCAGAAGGTCCTACGGAGCATGCAGAGGTAAGAACACATGTCTAGGGGATGAATGACCGTGTCTAGCATCAGTTGCATTTCTCATGGTTAATTATGCAATGATGAACAAGACTAGAAATGGCTAGTTCACTTTCCTTAGATAATATCTGCTTTATATTTTTGATCAATGTTATTTAACAAAGAAAAGGTATCTGGGTGACCATTGCGTTTCCTTTGATCCCTCTGAGCTACATTTCTTCTTTTATGAAGTGAGATTAAATCCTGTCCAAAGTCCTTTCAGCTCCCCAGTTCTGTGGGCTCCATATTTTGCTCTTGATTTAGAGAAATTTGGTTCAATGTAAAATTTAAAAAGAATATTGGTGTAGTTGGGAATAGAACATATTATAGCAAAAGAGTAGCCATAGTAACATATTTATGTATGTGCAATTAATACCATAGTTTTTGTTGGGTTGCTGGTTACTGTAACAGATACTTACTTACCAAATGAATGAATGAAAGTGCTTTCTTGAAGTTCTTTTTAGAGATAATTGAGGTATAATAGCAAACTAAGTGGAACTCTTTTGCTCATTTAGATATTTAATTTAGCAGTGTCAGAATTTGAATATCTCAGAAGCCGGTCGGGGTGTTATGGTAAATGAGAGAGAAATACCCAGATACTTTAAGCACAGATTACGCTATACAAAGAATAATTGTTCTGTAAGGGGGCCCTCAGTAGAACCAATGACTAAAAATCTTTGTACTTATTGAAACATCAGATACCTTCATTAGCAACTGGAAAGCAAAGCAAATACAAATGGAAAATTCTCTCAAAACTTTGTGTTTGATTGACTTTGCTTCATTTTACCATTTACCATGGTAACATATTGATTAATTTCCAGAGAAACCCCTGGTGATACATTTATGGCTTTAGGCAATTCCTCTTACTGTGCTTTCCCTCTCTCTTGCAGATTTAGTATCTAGCTTTTTAGTAACTCTTATTTATAAAATAAAAATCAAAGTCCAAATGTTTTACAATTTATTTCCGGAGAAAATTATGTATCGCAAAAATAAATAAATAAATAAATAAAAATAAAGCACACTATTTAATTACTCTTAATCTGGATTCCCAGAAGGCTGGATCATACAAATGCTTGCTGGTCACAGATTTCTTTCTTTTTTTTTTTTTTGGTCTATATCACAAATAGAGAGGAGACTTTTTGAGGACCCCAAATCTGTGCTTCCACACATGGTCTGGAATAGGATACACTTTAACTTTATTTAACTATAACCTCTGAAGTTTATTAAAAATAGAGATGGGATAAATAGGCTGAGCAGAGAGGATTTTTAGGGCAGCGAAACTATTCTGTAGGATACTATAATGTCATTATACATTTGTTCAAACTCATAGAATGTACAACACCAAGAAGGAACCCTGATGTAAACTATGGATTTGGGTGGTGTGTCAGTAGAGGCTCATCAACTGTAAGAAATGTACCGCTCTGCTGGGAGATGCTGATGACGTATACATAGGTATGGGGGCAGCAAGCATATGGGCGATCTCTGTACCTTCCACTAGATTTTGCTGTGAACCTAAAGCTGCTGTAAAAAATAGTTTTTTAAGAAGAAAATGGAAATGCAGTGACTCCCTTTTCAGAACTTCTGTTTCAATGTTCAGGTGTCCTATGTTTAGCAAGCTCCCACAGTGATTTTTGTGTGTTCTTGTACTAAGAAACACTGGTTTGGAATCTGGTCTCACAGCACCTCTGCTTTGCTGAGCTCAGGACACCCAAAATACAGTTGGCTCACAGCATTTTCCAGATCAAATGTACCTAACAGTCTGTTCTGATGCAGAATGAGTCTAGACGTCCTAATGAAAGGAAAGCCCAATTACAAGACCCAACATATTGTCACCTAGATTTTGATGTTACTTTTGGAACTCAGCCGAACCAGCTTCTTGACGTCAGAAGCAAGTATAACAATTTTGAATTTATTGACCCACAGAAGATGATGTCTTTTAAAATGTGGTCTTAATTGTATACATGGGTCTGAATAAGAAGAAGCTAAGAAAACTAAGAACAGCATCTAGAGAGATATAAAGTATCATCCAGTCCTAAAATGTTGAGTGAGACATAGATAAGTAAAGATAGAGAAAGTTCAATAAATCATTTCTAATGGAAAAAGTCCTTGAAATCCCATGATGATTGTAAAAGAACACTTCCTATAAATGTTTTTGGCAAAACCCAACACATTTTGAAAATATTTAATTGTTCATGAATATCTGTAATCAATTTCCATAACTATTGAGCCGAAAACTGAATAGCAGACTTAGGACTATCCTCATCACCAGATTCGCTGTACTGTTTATATGACTCAGAGATGAGATGGTAACAAGACTAAAGAGTAAATATAGAGAAAACAGCACTTAAGTGAACTTTGTTGGTGGTCCATTTAGACAGATGGCCCACAGTTTCCAGAGCTTTTCTGCTTTCTTTAAATAAATAACCCCAATGCTGGGAAAAAAAAAAAAGCTGAAAAGAAAGGTAGTTAACTTTTTTGCTGTGCCAATGATTTATTATTTATCTAAACTTATAACCTACTGGCTTTATTCAAAGAGCTAGTTAAAATTGCACAATACCAGATAATCTATGCCAACCTCTCTATAACATAATTGTATGATGGACATTGAGAATCAATTTGCTGCTTTTTACTTATATGTATTGGCCTTTTTTTCTTGACGGTTCTATCAGTCCTCTGACTTTTGCCAGGGCCACTTTTCAGATATGGACACATCTACAGAAATGACTTCTTAGAAATGTTTATTACTTAATGTAAATACCCGAAATGTATCCATGAAACTTATCTGGTTTCTATAAGAATTATACTCTTCATTTCCTTTTTTTTTTTTTTTTGGAAAAGGGTTGAAATCCAAACTCGTGAAATCCTAATTTCTTGTTTGCCTGTTGTATAGATACATTTGTAATTTATTAGAGAATTATTTGTCAGTTACTTCATATAAAGGAATCTGAAATATAATATAAAGTTTATCCATCAACAGGTCTCTATGAGGGACCATGGTGTGAGGGTTTGTACCACTAGAATAAGATATTTTTATGAATCACAACAGGAGAGCTGGTCAAATGCATGGAGTTTGTGAAGGACAACATTTCTCCTGCTTGTTATGTCTCCTGCTTATGTTATATTTTGTTTCACTCTTTTTTTTTTTTAAGTGTGATCAATCATCAAGCAGAAAGAACTTGACGAATTCTCTTGAACAAAAGATAAGATGCTTGGAAAAACAGAGAAAAGAGGTAATTTAGAAATATTAGTTGAAGCAACATATACCATGATTTAACGTTAAGAATAAAATAGAATGTATATCTAGTGTCTCTATTTTTGTTATTGGGTCACAGTATTTATCTCTAGGATATTGGACAGCATTATTTTGAGAGCGAGTGCTTTTTTCTTATTCACTTACATTTCTCTTACTCAACCGCTCAGTTTTTGTGTAAATGAGTGAAAAATGACAAAATCATAAATCCAATAATTATAATCTTAACTTTCCTCAAAACTTAGATGTTTCCTCCACATAGACTATGTGAGCTTATCATGTGTGCCGTTATGCCTTGCAAACTGACACACCTTGAGACTCAAACTGTCACAGGCTTTAAGCGTAATTGACTTGGATGCTATGAATTCATGAGCTGGGCATCCAACCACATAGGGGTTAAGAAGCATTATCATAAAAAAAAAATGTTTCTTTCTAAAATGCCATTAGGGATGTGACAGATGTTATTTTGAGTTCTGTTTTTCTCAGTTTAATGAATGTTAGAACCTTTTTATTCTTCTTGACAGATGAAGAGGTGAAAAGTATAACAATTTTAGCACTGTGTATGTTGTCGGTTTTTAAATTACTGTTCTAAACCATTATACATGTTATATCCTTCATATCTTCTCTATGGTGCTTTCTATTCCTCGTTGATACTGCATAAAATATTGAGCCCTTCTGGAAAATTATCTGAATGATAGCAGAGTAATGTTAACATAGCATAGAAATGTTAATCTTTAAAATGCTAACAGATCAGATATCCTTATATAGTAATATTATATAGTCTATACTAAATACCCATATCTATTTCCAGCAGAAGATTTACCTAGTGACTGCCTGTCTGGATTAGATATTTTGTTTCATAATTAGGAGAATATCTTGCTTCTTTTTAGTCATCATGACTATCTTCTTGATCTCTGTCCCATATTGACAATGTTGGAATTTCTCTTAATGGAGGAAGTACAGAAGTTACAGTTCTTCCCTTCCAAGAAAACTAAAACACAGGTCATAGTGTTTTTTTCTTCCTTTTATCTAGCACATAATTTTAAAGCTTCCAAATAGCAGCCTACATTATTTCTAAAAATTGTCTTATGGTAAGACTATGATTTCTTAAAAATCTATACTTTGGAAAAATGATATCCATTCATTGAGTATACATTACAAATCATGTGTTGATATTAAAAAGCACATTATTGCAAGCACATGGGATCAGTTATTGTGATTTGGAATTTGTTAATATAAATTCTTCATTTAAAAAGCTAGAAGAAATATTTCATTGTAATAATCAATGTAAGCATATAGAAAAATATGGAAAGTTTTGAAAAAAGACGCTTCATGTATTAATAAATCTTACAGAAAACCATCAATATGCACAAATTTTTACCGGATTTTGATTGGGTTACACAAAGATGAAAATTCAAGTAACTAAGCAAAGTTGAAAGTTGCTAATAAATGGTTCAGTTGGCTAGTCAAGATATACCGAAGACTTAATAATAGTTTTTCATATATGAGCCAGTTATGAAAATGGGAAAAGTGTACTCAATTAAATCATCCCAGCCCTACCAGTGCTTGGTGAAAGGAATACTGTCTTCACCCATGGCTTGCAAGATCTTAGCAACCCCAAAAAGTGATTTCATTTCAGCCAGATTTCCAAATGGGCAAAAATCCATACTGATTTACCAAATTTTAATAATTTCAGCTCCTGGAAGTTAACCAGCAATGGGATCAACAATTTAGAAGTATGAAAGAGTTATACGAAAGAAAGGTAAACACCTCTCTGCTCAGTATTTGCTTTGGATCAATAAGCTGGGGGACCAAGTCTGTGAAGATTCTCACTGATTTCACTGCAGGTTATTTGTGGCTAGCCAACTGCTGAAAAATGATGGGGGGAGGTGCTAAGCGTATTATTGGCTTCTTGGTACTGAAGATTCATGAAGGATATCAGTGAATTATCTTGAGCACGGCAAAAAAAAAAAAAAAGAAGGTACTAAAAATAGCCTCTCGACAGGTCGCTAGAGTTCTTATGCACACATTTATCTTAGCTCACAGAATCTCCTGGCTTTGGCTTCGTTATTAGCAGCCATGAACACACAAGGTTATATGTGAGGTGAGAGATGGTTTAAAGTTCACACTGTTTTACACAAGGCTAGTTCTCTCATTCTTTAATTAGATAGCATAAGCTATTTGTACAGATAAATAAACAATGGTAACAGTGAAAGTGTGAGGGGAAGTGGCGCATCCCCCTGCCCCCCTAAAGTATGTTTTCTGTCAAAGAATCTTTTGTTTTGGTGAGAAAGTTTTTGGAGAGAATCCCTTTTAATAGGTGAATGTCAATTTATCATTTTAATTTATTCCACATTCAAAGAGAGAAAAGGAGAAAGTAAATTCCCCTAAATAATTCAGAATTAAGAAACCTGACCGCAAGTGAGTAACATAGCTATATTGCTCTATTCTTCCCCATTTTGATAGGCAGAAGTATTAAATTTAGTTAGTGCAGGAGAATGTTCCTATTAGACCAGGCCGTGGTCAGGCCACCCTGTTATATTCGGTCCCCAAATTTTAAAGAACATGGTCCCAGAGAAAACGTTTAAGCGCTCAGGAAGAACGACTGGCAGGTGTGTGAAGACCCCGGGTTAACAAGGGGCATCTTTGGTGAAGCACCCTTTTGTAAGGCTTCTCAACTAGACCACTGTCACTGTGTGAGGACTAACTTGGCATTTCGTAGCGGGTCAAACATTGCATATAGCTGATGAGTTAAAAGCCGTGTCTTTTTTTCTGGTGTAGGCAAATTACTCTCTACCCCTTTTCATGGCAGGGAAAGGCACATTTCCAGAGAGTTAGGAATAGAATGATAGGCCCAGAAGTGTGTTACACCCCTCCCCCGTCTAAATTCTTAAATCTTTATTCCCTGGGAAGTGGTGTGGTTTGGAGAAAGGAGGGAAGGGGCTGAAGGCTGTTTCGGGGGTTTGCTTTTTCCCCGTAGAGGAAGCTCTTTTTTAAATGCACTTGTGCGGGTCTTTTCAAAAGGGGATGACATAATATAATAAAAAACAAAAAACAAAAAAAACAAAAGGGGATGAGAAATAGAACCTCTCTTTAGGGGCCCCTCCCCAGGGGGCGTGTCTGTCCCCGAGTGCATGGGGTGGGAATAAGTCCGGGAGGAGGGAGGGGGGTGTGAATTTCAGAAGAGGTTTCTGCAACTCTGTAAACGACTTCCTCAGGTTGCAGAGCTGAAAACGAAACTGGACGCCACAGAAAGATTCCTCAGCACGCAGGAGAAGGAGCGGCAACAGAGTCAGAGAGAGAGCGACAAGCTGCTCGACCTGACCCGGGAGCGGCTGCAGCGCCAGGAGGTGGGCGGGGCTCGCGGAGCCACCTCCCGCGCCCCCGGGCTTGAGTACACGTACCCCACACCTGTGTGCGAGGGCGGGGGCTTGCGCAAGTCCCCAGAGCCACAGAGCAGGGCCAGTTCACAATCAGAGCGAGGGCCACACCGTGCTGGCTTCCTCCTTCGTTGACGAAGTGGGTATGCCCACGTGTGCCAGGCTCTACCGGCAGACAGAACTGATCCAGAGATTTGGAGCTATCTTTCTAGCACATTTCAACCTAGAAGATTCATTTTACTCTTTTGCTTTTACTCATATATATTATTTTATTACTAGTGTTAATAATAATAGGCCGATACCTTGTATTTGTACAGCTGCTTTTCAGCTTACAGAGTTTTACAAATAGGTACTTGCTTTTGTCATCATAAAAATAAAACATTTTTAAAATGACCTTACCCTGATTATCTCATTTAACAAGCTCAGCCCATCTGTGAGGAAAATATTATTTTTCCCATTTTAAAAATAAGAAAGCTGAGAGGTGACGAGGTTGCGTGACTTGCCAACCGTGCCAACCTAGTACTTGGGAAAATGGGACTTGGACCCCGTCTCCAGAGCCTAAGTCTCCATTAATCCCTGCTGAGAGCAAGATGGTGGTCATGAAGGCTACAGGCTTCTTCTAGAATACTCTTGGTTTTACTCTTGGTTATGGGGTTTAATTGATATTGTAGAAAATGGGAGAAAAACCTTAAGCTCTAACGGACCCTCATTTTTTTTACATATGTTAAGAAAAAACAAGAACTGTAAATATTTTCAGGTGAAGTGTTGTGACTGCTATTGTGAGGCGTTGGCTGTATTTTAACACATGCGCCAGTACTAAGGCAACGTCTCAAATCACTGCAGGCAACTGTCAGTGTAGGTTTTCCTATTTTGTGAAGGGTATCTCTGCCTCAGTGAGTCAGAGGAAAACAAACAAGGTTTAGCAACTCTTGTGGTCCTGGAGCAGTCCCTTCCTATTCCATTTAGACCCTGACCAGGAATCATGGCAATTGCTCCTTCACGCAGTTGGAACCATATTCAAGTTGAAGTCCTTTTCTTTTAAATTATGCCAAGTTAGAAAATGATTCATTCATTTTCTAAGTGTATTATGAGCCCATTCTAAGTAAAAGCAAATAGAAATGTTTTTACTTAAAAACAAAACACAAAACAAACAAACAAACAAATCACCTAAAGTAGATATCTTAAATCTAATTATTGTATTGGGAAATACTAATCATTAAAGGAGCATACTTTAACATATATATATTAGCTATTTTCTCATCTTGATTTACCTACATTCTGGAATATTTTTTTTTATTAGGTTAAAATCTGAATGCCATTAGGAATCCAATTCACTCCACAAAAAGTTTACTATCTAAAATACAAATTAAGAATTAGAAGACAGATGTCTGAATCCAGAACGCATAGTGTCAAAGCAACTAACCTTGCTTCAGTTATTTAAAACGCAGGACACCTTGAAGGTTATCTGGAACATGGAGGAGTGATGGCAGTTGAACTAATTGACCTCTACAATTTTTTTTCTTTTTTTGATCTCTATCTTTTAAGAGTAATAATCACAACAATACGGTGCTCTGAATAATTATCTGTGGTGAAGGCGCTTATTTGCCTGAAGTATTACCCTCTTCTCCCTCTCTTCAGTCCAGAATGATACAGACAGGGTTGGATTTTGAGATATTTTGTATATTTTGTTGCAATGATACTTTTTTTTTTCTTTTTAGAAGTTTAATTACTTTTACTAAGTCATTTATCTATCATTTCGTAACAGTACATGGGAACTAGCTTATTCAGTAGACCCATTTGACTCTTGAAAGTGAGGATTGGGATTTTGAGCTTTTTCCGGCATCATGAAATTTAGTAGCATTAAGGATTAAAGAAAGATTTTTCTCTATCCTGTCTTCTACCTAGAGAATATTGCTTAAATGGAACATGAAATGAGAGGCTAGCAGGCCCTGTTTTTGTTGTATTTCAGAAGTATTTCTACAATATTATGTCCTCTGAATTTTACTGATTGCAATTTTGTTTTCTTGCTGTTTACTTCAGAAGGAAAAGGAGAGCCTAAATGAAGAATTACATGAATTGAAGAAAGAAAATAAGTTTTTGAAAGAAAAAAATGCTCTTGTGAACAAGAAGAAGGAACATTACGAATGTGAAATAAAACGCCTCAATAAGGTATCAGCCAGGTCAAGCTGGGGAGATGGAAGGCGAGGTCCCTGTATAAAGAGCGCGTTCCTACCTGAGAGGCACAGCGACATCTGGGCTGCGGGGCTGCTCCTAGTCTTGCGAGCTCCCACAGGAGCTTCTCTGTAATTTTATCAGTCACTCCTATCTGCCTCTTTCAGCCAAAATTGACTCAGGAGGCTTTAAGGAATTAGTGTCCCTGCAAAAAATCACCGTGAAAAAGAGGAACGAGGAGAAATGTTAGAAGACAGAAAGAACTCTTTATTTTTTTAGTCCGAAGAACCACATAAAGCAAGTGGGTGTTTGTGAACGATAGCATACCTCTTGGTCAACCGCAAAAGTTTCCTGAGGAAACAGGCTGCTCTTTAAAATCATCACTCTGGAACTGGCTGTGAGGCAGACTGTATGGAATCATGCTAAATGCCAAACCCAAGGCTGAGATGGCGGCCTTCCAGAGAATAAGCCTAAAACTCACCTTTAATTGGGGTGTGGGGCCTGGGGTGGGGGTTGGAGGGGCAAGTCTGTGAGAAAAACACAAGTGGTTAAATGGGTTGGCTGCCACTTAGCTATTCAAAGGGGCTGCCTGTGAACTGCTGCCAAAGGATGACCAGGGAGAGTTTGTGCATCTGTGTGTGCGTGTGTGTGTATCTGTGAGAGTTTTATGCACTCACAGCTTAGTTTTCCCGGGGAAGGGATTGCTGACTTGTTCAAGGAAACAAATCCTTTGCTGCTGATGTTTCAGAGAGCCACATCAGATGTGGACTATAGGAATACTTAGAGTACATGTTGAATCAAGTTATTCATCTCTCAAGTTAGAGATTTCATTTTTTTAAAGATTTTATTTATTTACTTGACAGAGAGAGAGAGAGAGCACAAGCAGGGGGAGCGGTGGGCAGATGGAGGGGGGAAATCGGCTCCCCGCTGAGCAAGGTGCCCGATGAGGGGCTCCATCCCAGGATGCTGGGATCATAACCTGAGCTGAAGGCTGACACTTAACCGACTGAGCCACCTAGATGCCCCTCAGGTTAGATCTTTCTTGACTGAAGTAACAGAAATTTCCTTCTAAAGCAAGAGTAGGTGATTGGCCTTGAAAAAGTGCTCAGTGCCAGGATTTTGGACCTTGCATCTTGTAGTTAACTAGTGTTCAGAGGATCATTTAAAGATCCAGAGTGTTAAGTTTGTGCCTGTAGAGCTGACAGGATGCTTTACAAATGTGCCGCTATTCTCGGTCTGTTCGTGAGTCAAGTTACTGTCAGGAGAAAATGGCAAAGTAAAGACTAACTTCATAAACAATGTACTTCTCTATCCTCTAAGAGAAGAAAACAATATCCAGAGACACAAATTCAGGGCAAATGAATTTTCCCTTTAATTCTCTGTTGGAAATCCTCCACAGATGAATTAGAGGAACTAGCATTGAGATTATATTTGAAATCTTCCCCATTTATGATATATTGTTTGATAAGTTTTCTCCTGTTCTCTAATTCATTTCCGTAAATGTTGGCACAAGAATATAAACCCTGTAGAAATTAGAACAGCCAAGAACTCTGTTTTTTGCTCATGTCTATGTGTACCCTTCATTTTTGTGTATCTGTATCTATATTTAACAGAGTGTTTTTAAAGTCAGTAAAAAATTTTTAACCCTTGTGATTATAATAAAATTGAGAAAATGAAAACAATTTATTTGAGTAAAAATTCAGGCCTTTATACAAATGTCACCTTCGCAGAGGATTTTTCTGGCCATCCTAATTAAAATTACATACTCCAACTCTGATATTTCCTGTTTTAATGTTTCCTTGGAATTTATTGTTATCTAATATATGTTCAGTGTCTCCTTTTGCCAAATTTGTTTCCTGTCTCCTGATCTTGATTGTAAGGTCCATGAGGGTAAGAGTTTTGCAGAACTGACTTCTCTATTAGGCTAGTAGGCACAGTATTGAGGACTCATGATATTTTTAGTGGCCTATTAATATGTTTAATTTCCCTTAAAATCAGGAGAAAAAAAATGAACCTTTAGGTTGAAAAAAACATTTTCATATTAATATTAACATATTCTTTATAAGAACACAGTTATAAAATACAATTTTAATATGTGTTTATTTGAAGGTGTGGATTCACACATACAACAGTCACAGTGTGGCTGAAGCTTTTCTGGTTTTTTCACTGCTGTATTCTGAATGCCAGCAACAAGGCCTTGCTCACAGTATGTTCTTAAATATCTATGGAATGAATTAATTAATTAAATAACTTAGCTAGTACAATAATATGTCCAAAGCCAATTCTGGCCCCGAGTTTCCTGCTTTAGCAGGCATGATGCATTACTTATGACTAGTGAAAAAAAAATACAAATAAAAGGGCACTTCAAGGTAGAAAAGATTTTGTCTGCCACATCTATACCTTAAAGCGTCATTTAGAAAGCATAGCTATAAAGCGATGAGCTATGAAAAGTTTTTTTTCTCATTTAGTACATGTATTTTAGTATCTAATGAAATGTAAGAAATTCTTATTCATTTTACACTGAGACTTGACTTTTCTTTCCTTTTCTTTTCTTACCACTGTAATAAATAGAAGTTACTCAAAATGTTGATTTGGGTAGCTGCTTGTGCATACCATCCATCACAGCACGGAATCCGGGGCCCACCCTCCTTGCACAAGCAGACTGCCTGTTGACCCATTCACTCAGCAGAAATTTGTAGCATGTCAGTTTAGTAATTAACATATGGTTTTCAGAAGTTCACACAACTATGTGTACTCAAGTCAACTTATTTGCTTTGAAGGAAATACCCAAGGGCATTGTTTTCATTCAGTTCTTAAAGAGAAGCCAGATGTTTAACCAAAGTGAGAAAAATTACCTGAGGCTTGTCAGCCAGTGCCACCCATGGGCAAAATTGGTTTGTCCAACATCTCACTGTCGTGAGATGGGTAGATCTGTGAGTATGCCTGTGCTTATAGGAAATTATTCTAGAATAATTCTAGAATAGGTTACAGGTGTTTGTTCAAGGAAGCTGGAAAACCCCAAGATGGAAAAATGTCGATCAAACTCACCTTTCTTTTATGACTCATTTGCAAAATTTCTAGAAGCCTGACTAGCATGAAAGGTAGACCAGGAAATTCAAATATAACAAGACCCACAAAAATAGTCTGTTCATAGGTGTAGGATATGAAATCAGCATTTTTGATTTAAGGCTTAACTCATTTGTCTCACCCCATCCTAGATTCCCTCCATCACTACAAACACATTTTAAAAAATTATAACTAATATGATACTTCCTAAAACTCTATAGCTTAGCAACAAATTCTAACAAAACATAAATTATTAAACAACATTTGTTGTTTCTTTAAATTATTCTTGGAGGAAGAAAAAAGTTCTTGTTTCTTTTACAACTTCCTGAAAAATGACACTGACAATCAGGCTAGACAGTATCCATAGAGTTAAAAGACATTCTATTAGGAAATTCTTAGCCTGTCTACACCTATTTAAGACAGTAACTTTGCTTTTCTTTTCCTACCTTTATAATCATTTTGTGCAGTAATGCAGGAAAGTACGTTACTAATGGTGTCATCAAACGAACATCATTGAAGCTACCAGAGAAATTCAGAGGAAGTGAAATCTTGGAGCTCTGAAAGTGAAACTTTTCTGTTTGTATAAAGGACTCATTTGATAATGAGCAAGTAGTCATTTTGTATATGGGCTTCCAGACCAACCAGGATGAGGAGTGTTGTGTCTCGATTTTCGTGGCTGTTTTATTGAACTCATCATGAACCAAGGTCTTCAGAATGTCTTTTATATGATCTTATGAAGTATAGTATATGTAAGAGATCATGGGCTAGTGAATAATGATGATAATCTTGTTGGCAACTCTAAGTGTCTCTTGTTGCCTTCACCTCCTCACCCCACAGGGAAACCATTAAGTTGTACTGGATGTCAAGAAAACATGGAGCACTTGGGTGGTTCAGTCGGTGAAGCATCCAACTCTTGGTTTTGGCTCAGGTCATGATCTCAAGGTTATGAGAGCGAGCCTTGCATTGGTCTCCACACTGAGCATAGAGCCTGTTTGAGAGTCTCTCCTCTCTCTCTGCCCTCCCCACCTCCCCATTTTGCATGCTTTTGTGCTCTGTCTCTAAAAAAAAGAAAAGGAAAGGAAAGGAAAGGAAAGGAAAGAAAAGAAAAGAAAAGAAAAAAAAAAGAAAAGAAAAGAAAAGAAAAGAAAAGAAAGAAAGGGGGAGGGAGGAAGGGAAAGAAACAGAAACAGAAAAAGAAAAAGGAAGCAGGGGACTATCTGCACCCTGTAGGGAGTTAACGAATGTTTTCTTAGAGAATAAATATGGCCGTGGCCAGGCCAGGGCATGGTTTACTGAGGAGGACAGGGCAGAAGGGCAGCAGCACAGTCGATCTAGGGAATAGTGATCTGCATGGGCTCACAGTCCTGTGGGTTTCCGTCTCTCCTATTTGGGGCAGGGCTGGATAGCACAGTGTCACTCACAATGTCATCTGGGACCAGCAGCTTCAGCTTTTGAGGAATGTAGATTCTCAAACCCTCTCCCCAGATCTAATGATTCACGATCTCTGAGGACAGTGTCCAGGGATGGGCATGTTTGCTACCTCTCCAGGTGATTCTGATGCTCTCTAAAGTTTGAGCATTATTGGTAAAGTATGTGTTTGAGTTGGAGAATCTGGAGGAAGGCTCTAGATATCTTTCCTCTTCATGGTTGGCTTGGTGGAGGGGAGATCTCCGACATCAATGTCAAAAGCCCTCCTCAGTAACAATGACAGCTGAATAACATAAGCGTCGTCACGGAGAAAAGACAGAGATTCTGGGGGGAAAAACTGTATGCTAGAAAAGGAGAAAGTAGAAAAGTTATTCAGTCATAAAAGTAGCACCAAAAATGGAGTTCTGCCTTGTGGGGGCCATTTGAGATCATTGTAACAATTATAGAGGAATTCATAAGATGTGGTAACTCTTAGCTCAACTGTGTGCTTATCATACAACATAGGCTCTTCAAGATGCCTTGAAAATCGAGTGTTCTTCATTTCCTGAGGACTGTTTGGGAAAGTCTGAAATGGAGTACAGGCATGAGGAGATGCGAACAGAAATGGAAGTTCTCAAACAGCAGGTGAGAAGTTGAAAGTGGTGTGATCACGTGGAGAGCGTAGGGCCTGTTGTTCATGCTCCTTTGGACATTTTTGGAAGTCTTTCTGTTCAAGAGGTGTCCAAAGTTTTAAAATTTATTTTCTTTAGAATTATCTAATGTTAAAGCTTGACAAGACAATATAGATGAGCTAGCCCAGCTCACACTTTATAAAAGGGGAGATTGAGTTTCCAATGGGTTGAATGGCTTGTCCAAGATCATACGGTTAAAAGAAGGGCTTCCTAATAAACACTTTGGTGACATTTTATGAGCACTGGTCTAGAGAGTTTCATGTGGACACAATTTATTTTGAAAACACTACCACCCCAAACTCTGGACCTTTTCAGAAAATGGTAGCAGCCAGCCTGTTTATTCTGCAGCTGCTGGCCTCCAGGCCTTGGAACAACGAGGGCAGTTTTAAAGGGAATACTCTGAACTGATCGTCATCACTGAAGAGCCAGCTCTGCTCATCTACAGCCACATGTGGACGGCACCACCTAGCAATGTACTGATGCCCAAGGCCTTCCTCCTCCCCACTCACCCAGCCTCAACCCCACATCCCCAAGTGGACAGAAAGTAAAGGAGTAGCTTCTGCATGTATCAGCACATAGCCCTGCCTAACCGATCTGGGTCTAAATTTAGTTCAGCCAGCTGGAACTGGCTTCGCTGAGGGGCCACCCATGCATATCACATCTCTTTTCCTGTAAGAGGTTAAATAAACTGATGAAGGTAAAGAGCTGGAACAGTTCATGGTGATATCAATAAATACAGGATACATATAGGAATCCTATATCCGAAGCACACATTGTCAGTAATACATTAGCGGTGGGGGAGAGGATGTGATAGAACAAAGGGCTGGGAAGTATGTCCCTGGAACTGATTTGTTGGCTGTTTTGCTCTGAACAAGGCCAACTCCAAGGATTCTTGGTGCAATATGCCAAAGAATTAAGCAATTGTATTATTGTTGCTGTTGTTTATTGTTAGTACTTCCTAGGAAGTAGCCTATCTGTAAATCTAGAAAATTCAGAGCATTTGATAGTAAAGTTGCATTTTCTCTTCTATCAACCCCCTTTTGAATGATCTGCCTCATTACATTTAGGATCAAATACTAGTTTAAAAATAAACCTATGAAGAGAATAAGGGTAGTATTCTGAGTGTTAAAGCTCTGCCAAGTTCTCAACCCCTGAAGTACCATTGCCACTGGCCAGGACTCCTCCAAAAAAAATTACTTCTTATGTTCAGACAGTTGAATCATCTTTGATGCTCTCATATAATGTATCCCACATGCAGGAGAGTCACTCTTACACATGCACAGCGTTTACAGCCACGGTTTAGCTCATATTGGATGCAGACAATGACAGGTATCCTTTTTTTATTATCCCCAAGAGGTCCAGCATCCCTCTCCTTAGTTTTTGCGTGGCTCTTTTGCCAACTTCATGCATACACATTTTAACTGTGCACATTTTTAATTGGACACCCACAATCACTATATCACTGAGTCATGTAATACGCTAAAGGATTTCAATTCACAAAGAAACTGAGCTGGAATCTTGGCCACCTGATTGCGGTGATGACATCGCTATCAGCGTTGCGTTTGATAAAGAGTGTTCAATTCTGATCAGATGAGCTTCTCCCAGTTCAAGTGCCTCTGGTAATTGTTTACAGAGCATTAGTTTGACTCTGTCTGGAACTGAGCCTCAGATCTTAACCAAAACCACGACCAAAACAAAATGTCAGCTTAGCTGGGTGTATTTCCCTTGTAATGCTTCTGGTGAATAAAACCTTAAAAATTAAATGTGTATATCTGCATCTAGATCTGTATAACATGTTTAATTTCATCCTCTCTTGCTATTATATTTTGTTCTATTATTATCGACTTTAATAAGCCTCTAGTTAAAACATGTTTCATTATTGGTGGTGAAGGTGCAGAGTGCATTTGTATTAAGAGACAAAAATCTAGCTACTAGGTTCCCATGGAAGTTGTAATTTAACTCATTGTCTTAAAGGAATTCCTTTGCCTTATTCCCTAAGCTTCATTTATTTTTCATAGTTCCACATACGAGTCTCCAAGCCATCAGTCAACACTATGCCGGTCAAGAACAATAATGATTAGATCTGTTTTTCTTTTGGTTTGATTGCTTTTCTGGAATATGTGGAGTATTTCTTGAGAGGCGTTCTGCTAGAATATTACTACTTTTTAAAAAATGATGTACCCCTAAAATTACTGGGGCCAATTGTGAATACCTTTTAACAATCATACTTTGCTCTTCCACATACGTGAGCCTTTCATTTCTCTTTTGTGTTCAATTTACTATTTATATTTGGAAACTGGCATGCCAATATTTAGTGGCTTCACTTAACAGCTATTGTCAGTAAACTGTTTTTTAGAACTTCAAGCACTATTCCTGCATCAAAGCCTTGTGTTGGGGATGGATGGCTTGCTCCAAAATAGTGATATTTAACACTAGGCAAGAGGGGAGGTGGACGTTCATCACAGTAAGGAAATATGCAGCAGAATGATGGGTGAAGGGAATTTTTTTTTTTTCAAAATATCCATGTTGTTCCTTTACTTCTGAATTCCTGACACATACTAAAGGAAGAAAAAGCTGAGAACTGCCATTCTAAACAAAGCGAGAGAAAAAATTATGGCCAGATCCATTAGGATAGAGTCTCACCATGAAGAAATAGTCATGAAAAGAGGATAGGAATTACTCAGATTGGACAAGCCCAGATAGCACCTTTCTTCTTCTTCTTTTTTTTTTTTTTAAGATTTTATTTATTTATTTGACAGAGAGAGACAGCCAGTGAGAGAGAGAACACAAGCAGGGGGGGTGGGAGAGGAAGAAGCAGGCTCCCAGTGGAGCAGGGAGCCCAATGAGGGGCTCTATTCCGGGACCCTGGGATCACGCCCTGAGCCAAAGGCAGACACTTAACTACTGAGCCACCCAGGCGCCCCCAGATCGCACTTCTTCTGAAATGATTTTAATGGCTTAGGGAAAAGGATGCTAATAGTAACAGCAAGTCAATATTTCCTAGGTGCAAATATATGAAGAGGACTTCAAAAAGGAGCGATCAGACCGAGAAAGACTTAATCAAGAGAAAGAGGAGCTACAGCAAATTAATCAAACTTCTCAATCCCAATTGAACAGGCTGAATTCTCAGGTATAAGTCAAAACAAAATAATCTTTGGCAGCACATGTGTATTTTTTATATTTTTTCATAAAAAAATTCAAGACTTTGGCTTCTGTTAATTGACATTGGTTTTCTTTGAGAGGTAAGCACCTGGGATGAAATCATTCTTAAACAATCTTTTAAAGAGATGAAAATGACTGGAGATTTCTTTTAACTTAAGTCTATTAAGGAGGTACCTAAGAAATTAGATTCCAAAGTCTTTTATAAAATCCAATTCTTTTGATCTTTTTCTAGTAATATTTATATTGGTAGAAAGGGAGTTGAACTATCTAGCAATCAAAATTCAAATCCAAAACACTTCAACAGAGTGAAGTTGTTTCTAAGCCCTTGTCATTTTTTTTTAAGGGCTATAATGCAATGTTCCTGTCTTCCAAAAACACATATTTCTACATGTCATTTATATATATAAAATACAGTGAAACTGAGAATTTTGTTCAGTGGGTTTCCCGATTAAATGTAACCGAATCACTCTCAAGGAAGCCACATAATTTTAGTTTATTGGGATAGAATATATTAAATGTAAGCATATTACAATTAAATGTAATAGGATATATTAGAAGTAGACCCAGGAAGTGGCATAATGGGTAAATATTGATGTTAATGAGGAAAATGTAACTAACACAACTTTGGCTTAAGAAAAGAAAATGAACCACAAAACTTTTGATTGCAAAATCATCCAGTGCTTTTCAGTAAATACAAAATTGTTGCAGGACATGCTGTAACAGCTCTGGAGCCGCCAGATCCTTCATCTCAAAAGAAACATTTAACTAGTTGTCATCCTCTTCTTCCTAAAACTGTGAATTAAACTCAATTTCTTTTCTGACATTTTTTCAAGGATTCACTTGAAATTCCTAATTTTATAAGCAAAACTCATTTGGCAGAACCATTTTCTAAGAAGTTAAAAGGAATAAAATAGTGGTAAAAGTATAATAGAATGCTTTTCTGAAAATAATTCACGCACCTTTATGCAAACAAGGGGTGAGAAAATGTTCTGATTACTCTCCGTGAGAAAATCACTCCCAGTTTGTATGTCTTACATGCAGCGCTCCCTTAATTTCTTCTAAGTTGTCACTGCACTAATTATTTTGTTTCTAGCCATATTTTAATTTGCTCCTTCTACTATATTAAGTTCAGATTGATGATAAATTTGTGTCTAAGATCGGCAATGTCCTTGCCATTGTAGACATCCTAGTGCGTCCAGGAACACATAACAATCTAAATATACTAGAGACTGGAATCCACAAGTTATTTTCATTTCTGTCATCTGTAAACTAATTTTTGATTGATATCAACAAAACAATGCATTGTCTCCACAGAGTGTGGTATAGTTGCATTAATGAACTAAGGGATAATCTTGGTGATACCTTAAAACTACCAAAATTTTTCTTTAAATAATGATAGTCCAAGCATTTATTTTTCATTTTTTTAAAGATTTGCTTATTTGACAGAAAGAGAGAGAGCCCTTGCACACGCACGAGTGGGGGGAGGGGCAGAGGTAAAGGAAGAGGGAGAGAATCACAAGCAGACTACCTGCTGGGCGCTGAGCCTGACACGGGGCTCAATCCCACAGCCCTGAGATCATGACCTGGGCAGAAATCAAGAGGCAGACACTTAACCAATGAAGTCACCCAGGCGCCCCCAAGCATTTATTTTTCGAAAGTCTCGTTCACTCTGGTCAACGAATGATAGAATTCACAAAGGGATGTAGTGGATGGCTTAACAACCTATGATAAATGTATTAATGGCAGATTGAATGCCATGATATAGTAGAATTAGCATGATGTTATTTGAATACTATATTATCTGTGGTCCAAAAAAAGGAATTCTTAGGTCCAATCATTCTGGCCCTAGTTGCTTACATACCAGAGTTTATTCATTCTATCACTAAGGATGTTTTAATCCAATGACTGGTAAAATAGGAGTGTGGTAAAGAGCAAGATACTTAGAGATACTTGGGAGTAGGAGTAGGGGTAAAAGCTTTGCGTCTGTGCTGCTTTGACAATTAAGAATGACATTGAGCAAGTTCTCCAACTTTCCTGTGCTTCCTTTCTTCATCTGTAAAATGATAAAGTTGAACCAGATGGTCTCTAAAATATTTCTTATAATTCTAAAACCTCTGTCTCTAAAAATAAGTTACTAAATCTCTCAGTATACTCACCTGTGAAATATGGATGATGGTTTCCACCTCACAACTTCACAAAGTTGTTCTCAGACTGAAATGAAAAAAAAACTATATAAAAACATCTAGCTCAGATCATGCCTCAGAGGTATTTCACAAATGATTTTAGTCTATTGGAAGGGGGAGCTTTTGAATAGAGTCAGTTGATTATATAATTAACGTGCCACATTTGTTCCTTGTAATTTAATTTTGATGCTTTCTATATGCAAGGCATTTGTGATATACTGTGAGAGACCTAAAAGAATGATCCTTGCTATTAAAGACTCACAGTATAATGAGGGGAACATATATAGTCTATCCTTATCATTTGTTGATTCCATATTTGTGAATTTGCCTTCTCACTGAAATGTATTTGTCAACCCCAAATCAATACTGATGCCACCTAATGCCATTTGTGAACATGTACAGAGCAGAAAAACACTTGAGTCACCTTACATGCTTGTTCCCAGTTGAGGTCCAACAAAGCCTTGCCTCTGTGTGTTGGCTCTCAGACTGTAACAATGTCCTTCTCATGGTTTATTTAGTGCCACATTTTCTCATTTTTGTCCTTTTTGTTGGTTATTGCATTGCTTAAAATGGCCCCCATACGGTGCAGAGGTGGCCCCTCAGGTTCCTCAGCACAGGAAGGCCGTGCTCTGCCTTACGGAAAAAAGACGTGTTAGACAGACTTCGTTCAGGGATTAACACAGTGTTAGAGGCCAAGAGGCCAATGTTACTGGATCAAAAATCTGTATTCAACAAGATGCTTTTAACAGAAACCCACATAAAACAAGATTTTCTATTGATCAGTCAACAAAAATGACCAGAGGCTCGTAGGAACCTAACCTTGTATTTCCCCGAGGAGCGGTGGTTGCGTTCGCCACTTCATGTTCACGGTGACTTTACAGAACGTTAACTCCTGTAGATGATGAAAACTGAGGGTTCACAGTACACATTGGACTATACAAAGTCACATGGAAAATAGATAATGCCAGATGGGAGGACAAAGGAAGGAGAGAGGCGGGACTTGGAACGGTATCATTCAGTGGGGATACATGCCTCACAAGGATGAGGGACGGGGTGTGTAGGGATGACAATAGCACGCCTAATGAGTCAAAGCAGAGACAGCTTTGTGTAGTTGTCAAAGCAGAGACAGCTTTGTGTAGTTGTGTGAGATGTTGAAGGACTCCAGGGTGGGTGACTCTGCTAGATGAGGCTGGGCCTTAAATAGGGAGAAGCCATGAAGTACAGCAGTGTGACTTTGCCCGAGTTACTCGGTGTCTCCTGTCTCAGTGTCCTCATCTGTAAAATAGGGATGAGAACATTCAGTATCACACAGAGGTATTGGGAGGAATCAGTGAGTTATCACATGTAAAGCTGTGGCTCGGTGTCTAGCGTGGATTAAGTGCATGTACAACTTCTAGCATTTACGGTGGCAGCTCTTGAAAATAAAGCTGACCACCCAATTCTATTCAAAAAGCACCGGAAGCTGTTTCTGTATCTATTCCTATGTCTCTCTATTTATATCTATGTCTCAGGATATCGACCGAAAACTGAGAATTGCAATCGTTTCAACAAATTGGAATAACGGTTTGAAATGATTCCACTTTCCAAACTTCACTTTGTTGTTTTAAGATAGAACCAACGCAGGTCTGGAAAGTCCAAAACATGACTGTCTTCAATGGCATGACTGCTGTATCAATGCTTCACCCCTGGGGCTTCTGAGCAGGTCACTGACAGCTGGGTCAAGAGTAACCATAGGACGAACCATGTGGACTCGTTTGAAAACCAAATGCCTTTGTTTTGTCCATAGATAAAAGCGTGTCAGATGGAGAAAGAGAAACTCGAAAAGCAGTTAAAACAGGTATGTTGCTCCTTACGTAAATTCACCAATCTTCTTGTCATGGTTGAAACGGCAACTTTAAGTTCTGCCCCCACATTCATTCCCAAGCACAGCAGTTCCCTGTGATTCCAATCAAAGGTGTATTCAAGCCCTGCTACAGATGTTCCGTAACAACCCATGCTGTGCATTATGGACTAAAATGCCAAAGGGTAGATAATGCTTAGGTATCACCAAGGCCTCTCAGCCCTGATGCATGTAAAGAACATATGCTTTCCAGAACATGTTACCAGTAGCCCATGCCTTAGTGTGTGCTCATGCAAATGGAGATTTCTTCATAGACCCACGAATGCCTGGGAAGTGTATTTCCTTGGTATTTCTTGCAGTTGCTTACACAGTGTACCGTGGAAAAGTACATCAAAGATTTGTGCCTCTTGAGAAAATACACTATCTTCTTGGGCACTGAAGTGTTTTGTCCCATTGGTTCTCTAGTAGCCTTCAGGAATGAATATTATTTCTCTTAATTCTTGACTTCCTCCCTGGACTTCAGTGATGCTGTAGGAGTCTCTGACTACAATTTAAGAACACGTGATTTCTGGCTTAATGGCTGGTTCTTCTTAAGTGAGGGCCCTCTGTGAAGATAACTCAGAAACAGAAAGTGAACTCTCCACCTTTTAAGTGTTTCTGATGTCTTCAACATGAATATACTTAGACTCTCACCTTAAGTGAAGTCTGCCCCGTGAGCCTTATCTCCGTCAGTCCAGAGCCTATGTCCATGTGCCCACTACACTGAGTCAGGATTATGAGAGTTCGACTGCACCTTAAGACTTCAGCCAAACCTGGGGTCGTATCAAGTAAGTGTCAGTGTGAATCCCCAGTCTCACCCACTTCCAGTGAACTGACAACCTTATCCTCCTCAGATGCTGTTCCCAATGTGTAACTGCGGCTTGAGTTCCCACGTGCGGGATCCACGCACACCAGCGGGCTCTGGGGCCGCACGGGATCGACAGAAGCCCCCAGTACGTAAGAGCTCCCATCGCAACACAGAAGCGCTTCTATCACCTAATANGTTTTTTTTTTTTTTTTTTTTTTTTGGTAGAAATGCTGTCTGTCTCTGTGATTTGGGCACATACTGTTGTCCCCAGAAAGAGCCTCTTTTTTATCTCAGCCTCTATTTCAGAGAGTTACAGTGGTCAGTGTACACTGTGATGATCTTTTGGGGACACGGCATCCACAGGACACACATGGATATGAATAAATTCACGGAACAGTATCAAACTGAGCTGTGATTCCTGAACATTTTTTATGGGCCATTTGAAATGACATACCTGACCCTGCCCAAAGGGCATTTTTGTGCGTAAAGAAAAGCAAAGTGAATATAGCAAGTCTGAAAGATGCTTTTTCCAGTTGTAAACTTATATTGAACTACTATGGATATGGCTGTATCTGTGAAATATAGTCTTTGACATTTTCCAATTAAAAGGATATTCTTAAAGGATCCAAGAAAAAGTGACCCACTTAAGTTGCCCTCTGAGGCTGTGTCTAGCCAGGCAAAATGCAACGAACAGTGGAGCAATTATTTGTGAGTGGAATTGATTTGGACAGCCAACCTGAATAAGCCAGAACCAAAGCACCCTTGCTTCCCTTCTCCATAGCGCTGGTTCTCCCACCCTCCCCCACCATCTGGATGCTGGGCTCTACTTTGTGTCTTGGCTACATAGACAGCATCTTTATGCAGGAAAAAAATATATGCCTTTTTCTGCATTTCGGAAATGCTCAGACAACCCCTCTCCCCCTTAATTTTTATTAACTCTGTTTTTAATTGTGCGAAGAATCTTGAGATTTTAACAGGGATCTTCCTAGCAGAGCATGATTCCCTTGGTTGCCATACTTTTGTATTTGAGTGTGACTCAAAGCTCTTTTCCCAAGGGAGAAGGTAATGACTCTTTGGGTGGCAGAGGGATGTCAGAATTTAATGAGCATCCCTTCTTTGACCCTGGTGTGACACAGCACACTGCTGAGAATTGGGTTCTTTTTGTGTTGTTGCCTGTTGTCACTTCTGTCTGCTCACCCGCCCCATTTCCTTTTTTCTTTACCTGTTTGCTTACTTTTCAGTCTTTGCCAGAAACATTTCTGGGAATCCCCAAACACAGCTATCATTCCTTAAATTTCTGTCTTTCAGAATGTAGAAGTAAATTAATATTGTGGGAAACATAAAGAGATAGAAGTTTACTTTGGTGTTAGCTCCTACAGGTTGGGGAATTGGAGAAATATTCTTGTGAAAGGTTAACGATAAAACCAATGAATCATGCAAGTTTATCTAGAAGTAAAAATGACTATTTTCTTCAAAAACTCATTTATGGAAAGAAGGGAGAAATGCACCTACTATAAAGCTCATCAAACTTTCCCAATCAATGATAAGAGGTAAGGTGGTCCAGACCATGTAAAATTATCACTAAATTAAGTCCTATATTTGGAAAAAGATTCCAAGCCATGTATAATGTCCTACATTTTCAAGCAGTATTCAGTTAAACAGAATCTTGCTATAACAGTTGAATTTCACTCCCAGAGTTCATTTTAAAAGAATATTTCATGTTTTATGCTTATTTCTAAGCCTGAATTAAAGCACAAGCAGTAGTGTTTGTAAAATTACAGTATATTTGCCTTCTTTTGGCAACTCTCCTGGAATCTAAAACTGAGGCTCACGTCGCTTATCCTACGTGTTATTTGAGACATCTAAAAATAAACGAGGAGATAAAAAACAGAGGTGATCTCATTTCCTCTTTTAGCTTTTTCATGGACCAAAAGGAGCCAAGAGCCTAGGTGTCTGAGTGGGGGTAAAGTGGGGTCAGACTGTACTGAATGCAGCGTCTCTCAGTGTCTTGTCAGATAATTGAACTGTAAGGCTCTTTCAGTGGTCTGGCAGCCCTGTAAATGCTCCCTGCTGGCTCATTGGTAGAGACGTTTTCCCGGAGTTATTTTCAGGAGGTAATTGATTAATAGAACAAAAGATGTGTATTCTCTGTGTCTGGGGTGGAGATAATAGGAGGCAGGGGTGAGCACTGGGAGCAGGAAGACAGACCATCCTCATGGGCAGGTGAAGCTAGGTTGCTCTGTTCCAAGTAGATAACTACAGAGGTACTCGTCCTGGAACTGTATCTTGAACTTCGGGTCTATAGTTTATGATTTATTCAAAGCAGTTTGTTTGACATGTTCCCCGATGTTCAGTATCTAGGTGTTTTTAACTGCTGAAGCCTAGAAGAAAATCCCACAAGAAAAATCCAAGTCTGCCCTCACCTCTCACTGTCTCTCTAGTCTTAACTCTGAATAATCTAGAGAGTAGTTTCCATGGAAGAACAGTACGAAGGGAAAAATCCGCCTTGCTTCACTGTTCTGAGCCTCTATAAGCCACGTCCGTGCCGAATGGCTTAGATTTCTTCCTCGTACCCGAAAACATTAAACTTGTCATTGTTTTCTTGGTCTTTCTGTTGCCTCCTGTGTGAGGGCTTTAAACATAGTATTTATTGATGGTAAACTGCTTTGTTTTATTTATGGGCTGTAGTAAATTCTACAGAAGTGTTTATACTTCTGCAGATATCCAAAACACATCTGCTTTAAAAAAAAATGCCACAACCCCAAAGTAGGAGAAACTCTGGCCAACACAGAGTGGATTTGGTTGGGGCGGGCCGGGGGGAGGCGTTGGGACACGGGGATCGTGATGAAGGAGGTAAGAGAGATGAGCGAGATTGGCAACAGGTTTGGAATGAAAGGACTTTTGTGCTGCCTGCGTAATAAAAGCCACATAGTGTAATTATATTTTTAATACGCCACTATGTTTTGTTTGAAGTCCATATTGCTCTAATAACGTCGCATTGCTCCACGCAGCCAGACTCTCAGTGGTGTGCTCCTGACCAGTTTCCGCCAGATGTGCAGCACAAGGCGAAGAATGGTAAGGCCACAGCTGTATGGAGCATTCTTTCATGTTTACATTTTAATGGGGTCTTTGGGGATGTTTACTCAACATACATTCGTTCGTACTTGGGGAGGGCCTTCTATAAAGTTGTGCTGCATACACAACGCTAATTTGATGCACCTGGGGTCAACTTGCACTCCTTAAGAAACAGAGAATGCTCGAATGCAGAAATGCGGGAATCTCAGTTCTGGCTTCTCTGCTTCCATTCCAGGCTCAGAGTCAGTATTCCATCTGGGGCTAGAAATGAAAGCTTCAAGTGCAGCTATACAGTAACAACAACAACAAAGCTCTGGGATTCCACTACAAAGGGCAGAGGCTAATGCGCTCTTCCAGGTTGAGTTTGCTAGACAGATGTTTTAAATGTCACTGGCAGACAGACAGAGGAAACCAAAGACTCAGAACTGTGTTCCCTAATGACTAAATGTCAGACTCCAAGTTTAGGCCAAGGTAGCCCACAACACCCACCTCTAAGTATGCTGGAAAAAAACACTAAAAAGTCACCTATCAAGTACTCACAACTGAGTACTCTTTTATCGTATTTTTCTTTGGTTGACCATTCTCCTCTTCTTTCCAGCATCTGCCACACTTTCTACTGCTTGTTTCTGTGGTCTCATGAGGCCGCTCGGTAATGGGCCGTATAAACTGGCCTATAACCATAACCCCACCTCTGTTCTCATCACATATAATCAAAAGTCAACCATGCCTGCTACATGTTTAAAAATCTCATAGAACACACACCTGTGACTCTACGTTGTTAATTTCCAGAGATTTTAATCTATCTAGAAAAGCTGAAGATGAGCCATATTCCAATTTCAGGCCATACTTGAAACTTGATCTCATATAGTTCAAACCTGAGACCATAGAATTCTAGTTGTTACTACAAGGAGCCCATTATGGAGTGGAAATAGAAAGCCAGGGGTAACACATGCAGTTTTGCAGGTCGTGTACTTCACAAGTCCAAGTTCTTCATGGTAGTCTGTGTAAATGGAGCCTCCTAGAGTTGCACAATACACAACCTGGACAGCTGTATGCAGAAGCACTAGGAGTGGCTAGGGCCATAGCTTACAGTAGCATTATAGATAGAAAGATAAAAAGTCAGAACTTTATAAAAGAGTGTCTAGGAATTTATCAGAAAACTGTAGGACTCTTTTTTTCTTTTCTTTGCACTAAGAATATAACCATTGGTTTTAATGAAGTTCTTGGGTCCCAGCCATAATAGAGAGCTTTTATTAGAAAGGCATACTATTAACCAGAATGATTGTTGCATAATGTCTGTGTTTTTGAAATCCATTGTTGTATAATAGCTGAGCTGCCACCCAATTATAATTTTCCACTTCGTATTATATTGGTCTGGAATGAATATTAAAGGTATTCTCTCCCTGAATTGGACTTTAACCACTAGAAAATACAATTGAGCAGTAGAGAATTCAGTAATATCATAAAGCTCTTTATGTATCACTAAGAGGTTCTTCTTGGACCAGCGTAATAGAAGCTAATAATTATATAAAGTAGAAGCGAAATGTGATGACCTCCCGAAATTAAATTAAATATGCAAAAATAGTATATTATAGTCAGTATATAAGACTTACAGATTTTTGTCTGCTTGGGAAGAAACATAATGAAGTTTGTGGTGTGTAAATATGCTGTGTAACACTCTACAGATGTAAAATTACAGTGAAAAATAAACCTCTATTATGTAGTGACCTGAGTATTTTTAAGACATTGTTCTAATCTTCACAACAATGCTATAAAATAGGTTTTATTATATTATACCATTTTACAGATGGGGAAACTGAGGCTTGGAGAATTTAAGTAGCATGCCTACATCACAGAGTCTGTAAAATTTAGCCCTGGGATTAGATTCCGGATGGTTAGGACATCAAAACCTATGCTTTGAATCACATCTTACAGTGCCCTCAAAAACCTACTTCTCTCACTATATTAGAATTTTGTACAATGACAGATATAAAATGAGAATGGGGGATTTGACTTGGATAATTATATGACTTAAATCTAACCCTCAATAATCTTTTCTTCCTATGAAGCCATAGCATATGTTATTTGTGCTACTCATTTGGTATTTTGAATATCACAGGTAAAAGCCAAAGGACTATGTAAGATTAAGTATGTAATAAATATGTTATGAACAAATTCATGCTTGGTCAGCCCTAGTAGAAACTGATGAGATATGTTGCCATTTGAACCCTTTCTTTCTCCATACCAACCCAGCTCTACAGCTCACTGTGGCTTTTCTGCAGTAGAGAAGAGGGCTGATCACGGCTAGGGGACCACTGTAGAAAGAAATTCCTTGCTCAGAAATCTACTTGTTTTTGATTTCCTCCTCTTCTAGCTTCCAAAGCTGATGGTATCTCAAGGTTCAAGCCAGTTCATAAAAATTGGCAAAAGCTCTGAGATAACCCTCATCAAAAAATCTGCCATGTGCCATTATTTAATTTCAGTGGTGATTCTTACTATTTTTTATGTCATTTAATTGGAAATGTCCTTTTGATTTGTAGGTCCAATGCAATTGCTCAGAATTCTTAAAAGTAACTGTGGTGTTGTTAAATAGGAGTTTAGAAATCTTTCTGTTATACAGACATTTTTGTTATGATACTATTCATTGTCTTATTATTTGGCTAATATGTTTCTTTCACTATTCAGGAATATACTGCTAGTCAGCATACCCTGTGTTTTGGGCTATAAATACCCAAACTCAAACAATAGAAGAAAAAAATGAGTGGAAAATTAAGCTCTGTTTCTGGTAAATTATAAACAGAAAGTTTTTTTAAAACTCTCATAAATTTAATTCATATAATAAGTCCTGAAGTATTTTACTTGTATGTCAATGAAAATGACCCTTTTAGAAATATGGATATTTAAATGAATATTTAATAAATTAATTTGTATGTGTACTTTATACATTGTCCAAGATCTCAGTTTTTATTAATTTCCTATGACTTCTGACAAATTGTACTTTTCTGAACCCAATATGTATAGCACATTATAGTTTGATCCTAATATCTATCCTTGTAATTCCTCTTACGGTAATCTAACCTGAAATAGTGGCTCTGACATCTATACATGAAGTGTTTGCAGAGCAGTAGCCCTGTGATTTTTAAAACGTACACTGAGTAATGAGTGATTAAATTGCTATGACACCACTAGGTCCTCCTTTAATTCCCCAGAGCCTGAGGCAAGAATACGTGGAGAGCTATGTACTTCAGGCTCAATATTTAAATGTCACGAATCAGGCATAGAAGCTATTGTAGTCTATCCTTGTATTGATAAATATAGCTGGAAGGGCAGAGTGAAATTTAAAGTGCTCACATTCCAAACAGTTCTGTTCCAGGACAAAGTGGCACAGGAAGACCTGAGCTGTGGCCCATCCCCTTCTCTTCCCACCTTTCCACTGGGAGGGATCTTGAGTGTGAATCTGAGTACAGCCCAGCCCAGTTGGCACATCCCAACGTCATCCATATGCCCCTCATTACACTACAAAGAGCACCCGTTGGCTTCAGGCCTGGGGGAGGACCTAGGACCACATGAGGCCTAGAAGCAGAAACAGGGTCACTTGGACGGGAATTTTGAGGTCTGCATGTGGGTACCAAGAGCTTGTTCTAGAAGGAGGCAGACTCACACTGGGGAGTGGCTGGAGGAGGGCCAGAGCAGAGTCCTCTAAAAGTGGGAACCTTATGAAGGGCTTCCTGGCCAAATGCTAAAGTCAATAGGTACTGAATTGAACGGTCTTTGGGTCAACTAATTTCCAGATTTGCCCTCAGTTACAGTCTCTGGTTAGTTTAGAATGCTTTACGGACACCTTGGAGATTAACTCTTCTTCCAAAAACTAAAGACTTAAATAAAGGTTTTCAAGACGCTTAAGACTTACTTGGCTTTCTCTATGCACAGCACTAAATAATAGCATTTTTATATATCGAAGTTCACAGATGTTAAGGGGTTACGGTTTCTGTTTAGAAACATGTGATTTTATGAAGAACATTTTAATCTCTTTTCATCTGTTATCAGAATGGGACGCAAAATGACTTCAATGTTTCTAGAACAATTATGGCATAGTAGAGCTAGTATAACCTTGAAAACATGTTGTTTTGTTTCTTCCTTTGTGAAATGTCAAAAGGCTATGTTTTCTAACTACATTGCATGCCAGTCTCTTCTGTACCTTCCAAATTTTTCATATGGTGCAGAGCTGAACTTTGTCTAATGAGCTAGAGCTCAATTCTTACGTGTTTGGAAAGACCTGAAATGTAGGCATGTGACATTGTGTTGTGAGCAAACATAATTATTTCTTTACAGTATAGAAGATCAAAGCTCAACTATTATAACTGGCCTTTACTAATGTCTAGTAATAACTATTTAACCGAATACTGACTGAATTTATTTCCTAGGGTTACCATAACAAAGCACCAAAAACTAGACGGCTTAAAACAGCAGAAATGTACCCTCTCACACTCTGGAGGCCAGAAATCTGAAATCCAGGTGTTGGCAGGGTCCTGCTCCCTCCAGAGCCTCTAAGGAAGGCTCCTTCCTTGCCTCTTCCTACTTCTAGTAGCCCCAGGAGTTGCTTGGCCTGTGGCAGCATAACTCCAATCTCTGCCTTGCTCTTCACATGGCCGTCTTCTCTCTTGTCTGTGTCCAAATTTTCATCTTCTTATAAGGACTCCAGTCATATTGGATGAGACTAATCCAGCATAATCTCATATTAACCTGATTATGTATGCAAAGTCCAATTTCCAAATAAGGTCAAATCCACAGGTACGAGGGGTTAAGACATGCACCTATCTTTTTTTGTGGGGGACACAATTCAACCCTTAACACTAACCATGTGTCAGAAACTATTCTAGGCACTGTATATATTTATATATTATCTCATCAAAACCTTATAGCAACTCTATGGAATGAGTACTACTATTATTCCTGTTTTAAAATTGTGGAAACCGAGGAACAGGAGATAATATGATTTGTCCAAGTAAACATAGCTGGTTATTTTTGGCTAGGATATAGATAAGCCAGGCAGTCTACTTCCAAAGCCCACACTGTAACCACCAAGCAACGTGGACAACCGCATGCTACACATTAAGATATAATAGTGTCATCTTTTGGATGTATTTTATTTACATAAATTCTAATGGCCCTATCCTGAAAGCCAGAATCTTTATTTCTCAGTTTGTGTCTTTTTATAACTGTCTTTATAACTGAATATTATAGATCATTTTACATTGGTAAAATGGCTGGATTAGTTGGATTTTTTTCGGTACCTGGTAGTATGAAGAGATATAGGAGTCAGTGTAAATAGTGAAAGCTACTTAAGAGATGTAAGAAACAGAAGAAACTTAGAGACTATACTTGTGTGATTTTCAGTACAGATGGATAAAATATTAAGGGTATTTTTCTTTTATAAAATACATTACTTAATTATCTTACCAGCAGTTAATAAAAATATTAATAAAAATTTAGAAACAGATAGTTTTATGTCTATTTCTGGATTTTTAGAGAAGAACTGCAGGAAAAATGCATCCTCATTTATAAGGCTAGAAAGATCAGCTTATTGGTAAACTAAGTGATTTTGCTAAGGGAATATTAAATAAAGTGTAAATGTATATTTATATGTACAGAAACATAAGAAAATACAGGTGGTAAATATATTCCTGTGCAGACATCGATTTATAAGCAAAGACTAAACGTTCTGATTAACATTTGATATAAATAGGTGTAGGTAGGTAGGCAGATAGGTGGAACCTAGATAAGAGAAATACAGCAAGGCTAGACTAGCCACAATTCCACTGTGGGAATAAAATTGCAATATTTCTCTTAAATGGAAGATAGAAATCTGTAGGGAAATGAGGTTTCTATTATGTATTGCATCCCAGCTGGGAAGAGTGTTTACTTACCTACGTTTCCTTACTGTTGATGTGTAAGTTTGCACGTTCTGAGGTGAGTGGGCCTGTAGAGAGCAGACTTCCGGTTTAACCTCTTCTGCGGCACTGTGCCCCTCCCCCCATAGGGGACTTTAGATTCAGCCGACCCTTGATGTAGAGTCAGACATGGCCTCTGCCACCAAGATCTCTGGGTCCTATTCAGATCACTTCAGCGTCATGGTACTTAACCTGTGCTCTTGTGAGCACAAAAGGAGAGAGTGTAACTCATACATTTAACAAATACTAAGGCACACAGTTAGTGAGTGGAGTTCTTTACCAACCAATAAGGCGCTGTGAGAACCTATGATTCCCTGGTGGCGTTTCTCTTGCCCTGCCATTCAAACTGTGGAGCCAAGTCTGATGACAGAAGTCTCTTTCCGCATTCACCGCATGGGGACACTCTGTCTTCCCTGCAAGGAGCTGAAGACCTGTTTTTTGCTTTTGTTCACGTTTCCATTCTGCCACGGATTCTCTCGTCGGTCACAATCGCTCCTCATCTGAAACATGGGGATAATGATCCTCGCCTCTATACCTGTTTCACAAGAGGGCTATAAAAACTCCAGAGGAATTAATTTTTCTTAATGTTTTAAGATATCCAGGGGTAGGTTTCATAAATGGATTAAATCTAAACTGTAGACCAGTCAGACTAGTGGATTATGCTTCTGGGTCCAAATTTATGTTCTCACCATATTAGATATCTTTTTGGTGTAATGGTCACCATTCTTAGAAGAGTATTTTTTTTAAGTCTGGAAAGGAAACGGTTAGTTAGTCAGTCAGTTAGTTAGTTAGTATAAATGTTTGTTTATTTGAACTACCAAATACAGGGTAGCAAGTATAAAACATTTAATATATTCTCAATTGTTACTGTGAAAAGGAAAATACCTTATTTCTTGAAATTTGTATGTAGTTTTTCTGTCACCATGAGTAGATCTCTTCAATTTTATCTTCCCTATAGTGCTCATTTGTGGCATTCTATCCTAATCCTACTGATATATACCACTTTTTTCAAATTGGTCTTCATGGTACATTAACACATCTTAAGTGCTGTGATCTTTTCTATAGCTTTGACAGTAATGTACCCTTCACCATACTTAGAGTAGTTTATGTGGTAGTTATCCTCCTGTGGGCTAAGTACTAAACCTAATAGTAACATATATGACTTACTTTCCTAAGCAAATGCCTGAGCCACCAAAATGCCAGCAAAGATGAGAAATAGTACAGAATATTCCTCTTCAGGCATGAGTAGAACTAGGCCACAGCTGATTTCACAAAGTGGTAAGCATATGTCAATGCTTAAAATAATAACCCTCCATTTCCCGCCTCTTGATTTTTCGCTATAAACTTGTGGGAGCTCATGAATAAAATATTTCTCTCTCTCTCTCTCTTTTTTTTTTTGCCAGCCTCAAAGTTTATGTTAGCCCTGAGCCAGAAGAAGAGAAATGAATTTTTAATTTTTAATCTGAAACATTTTCCTGCTGTTTTTCATAGGTTTCTCCTCAGAAAAGAAGGTCAGTCAGTAGAAGCACACACAAGTGGAGGAACATACGGGCCAAAGAGAGAGCTTGGCTGAGGGCCCTCATTCTCCTTTTTACTGGTGGTGACTTGTGTCTGCACAACTGCACATCATCTACTCCATGATTTGTGCGCGGTAGTGTTTCCTCTTGGCATGGAGAGAGGAAAAGACTTGGGACCAAGATCCTGATCAAGTCTGAGAAGCCAGCATGACACAACCAAACACAACGTCCAGTTTCCTCGAAATGAGATTTGGCAGATGGATTATGCGCCATCTTTGAAATACTCTTCAGCATATTGCTGTTGGATTTACAGAGACAGACTTCATGATTTCAGCAACTCCACTTTTGGTACCATGATGTTCTAATTGATTGAAATATATGTTCCCTGGGGGAAAAGTTTCTGCAGGTGTAAATTGGTAACATTGCTCTCATTATTTTTGTAGGGGCTTGGTTCTTTAGCCACCTTTACTAGATACTGTGTTCCTCATTGTTGGCCTTGGCGAGCCTACGAATAGCACTGAAGACATGTATAGACTTCTTAAACTAAATGAATGGTTCAATCTGAATAAAACGGTAACCTGGAAACTATGCTTTGAACAGATCCGTCCTTTAAGGTGGAGAGAAATTGTGAGCCTCCTTCATTTTTCGGTGGGATAGATTAAGAAAGATAAAACCCTACTGTGCTGGTGACGGCTTCGATGTGTTCCTATGTACTTAGAGTAGTAGTTCGGAGACACACAGATTTGGGGTGAAATCTGTTTTTTCTTCCCATGGATTTGAATAATTTTTGATGAACAACACGTCTGACTTCTCAAACCTATGAAAGTGAAAAATGAATGTGTCCGAATTCTATTGCAATTAAATTATACAGTGGCATGACAGATGTCTAAAGACTAAGCAGATTTAAAAGTATTATGTTCATCCATTTAATAAGGCTTCTGCTAGGACCAACCGGAGGTCTTCTTTGTAAGGAGTTGTACGGCAGGAGTGTGAGATCCGCGGGTGTCTGTAATCCTCGAAGCACCTAAGGAAAACCAGGAGCGTCTGCTGAACCCACAGTCAAAGAAAACAATCTGGTATACTGCTGAAACTATCCGGCCCCAGCTTCCAGAAGTTATACTGCCTAATTCCAGCTCAGACTCTTCTCTTTTTTTCAACTTCTGAATATACTTGCAGCTTTGTGTAGCGGGAAGGTGAGCCAGCCTCAGAAAGTTAAATACTTTCAGCCTCGGTCTGGCTTCTCAAAAGATAATTCCTGAGAAAGAATTATCCTTCTCTTACATTAATTCTCTGAAGCTTTGTTTTTGCCGCTATTTATTAAAGAGACACATCATTTTTGAGCAATACTTCAGCATGAGTGAATCACAGAAACAATGGGGTTTACAAGTCAGTTTCATCGAAGCTTTTTTTTTAAGTTTTTATTTCCTCAGATGCATGGAAAAGTCATTGCAATAACAACTTTTAGTGGTGGGTTAAGTTTTCCAACTGAGATGTTCCTATTGGAATAAAAACTGAGCATACGTATGAGACGTACCCTTTGATAGACTCATTCTAGGTCAATCCAACAGCAATAAAACATCATTTAGCCATCCTATTACTATTACTGAAGTCATCCTATTATTAATTAGCAAGTTGGCAAACATTGGCGAGATTATGCAAATGCTAATGTAATGGGAAAAACTCCAATTTAAGTGAGACATAATTTAATTTGAATTCCCAGTGGGTGACTGCAAATGTGGGAAGAGGACCCTTTGTTCAGAGTGCTACAAAAGACAGAATTTCTGTAAGAAGACAGATTTCTACAGCCCTGGCCCAAGAGCCAGCCAGTCCCTCCAGTGTCCCTCTTTCCAAGTCATTTGTTTGGGGACTTCTGTCTCAGCCCACGATAAGGGTCATCCTCAGCTGTGGCACTTGCTTCATTATCACACACAATTTGTGGAAATCATGTGAGGAGTAGCTGTGCCCCTTTGAAAGGAGAGGAAGTCATACCACACAGTCTCTTTTATCCAGGAAGTGGAAGACGAGGGCACATTTTAAGTTTTTGATGGTCATGGAGAACCTGATCTTGAAGGTATCACATGAAGAAAAAGGTGTATTCACCTTGTCTTGGTTGTGACGTGAAGTCAAAAAGAAAACCTTCCTTCGGGTCTGGTTAGGTCAGGGAGTTAGGCCAGCCTCCTCTGCTACTAGCGTAGATTTCTTTTGTACCCCATTTTTCTGATGCAAAGGTTATTTCAGACTAAATTGCTAATATGAAGCATGAACAGACTTGCATGTGATTTTCTTCAGTTTATGTCCTGAGCTCTGTCACTTACTGTTCAAGTGCGTGTCGCGGTAGGAGTACGGCTCCGAACGGTCACTTTCACGTATCCGTACTTTCAGTGTAGCTCAGGCACGAGTGAGATCAAATCTAAGAGACATGTGACCTCCCAACTCAGTGATCCAGTGTAACGTTTTTTTATTTTAAAGTTTTGAAAAATATGGAGCGCTTCACCAATTTTGTGTGTCATCTTTGCTCAGAGGCCATGCTAATCTTTTTGTATCGTTCTGATTTTAGTATATGTGCTGCCTATGTGAGCACAACAATTACTAGACGAATACCCACTTAGTTTCAAAAATGTCTAGGCAGCACCAACCATCACACACTGCCTCCGTCTCTATGCGCTATTTTTGGTTGAATCCATATTTGGGGGGGAGGGCAGAGCCGTTTAGCAACTTTTATTCTCCCCCAATATGGGGGTCCCTTTGGCCTCTCTTAATTTTTGCCGTTTTTCTTTCCATCTTCCCCGGGACCCCAACAATATTAGCTCCGAAGGAGATCGAGAATCAGCTGCATTGCTGTTGCAGCGACATTACGATCCTTCCTTCCCTGCCTCAAAATTGAGCTCAAAAGAAAAGAAAGTATTTGTTATAATCCCTACTTTTAATAATTTCAGAAATAATTTCTCTTGCTTCATTTCCTTCTTACATACCGACTTCTTCACTCCCATCAGTCTTCCGGTCCAAGGAAGAAAGATGTTCTGGGGGAACAATTTTACGCCCAGGATTTGTGATTTTATAGAGAAGGAAACTTCTACCAGCACACACTATTCACACACCCACATACTCACTCTACAATCACACCACACACACCACACACACACACACACGCATATATGCCACACACACGCACATACACAAACCACATACAGACACACCACACAGACATACCCCACACGTGCACCTGTATCACACGCTCCACGTACACACACACCCACATCACACACCCTGCCTCTACCTCCTTACCTACAGTTCTCCATGTTCTCCATTTGTGACTGGGTAGATTTATTCAAATGGGAAATGTTACATGAAAGGGTAATTGTTTTTTCATTTTGCCTCACATCCCTGTGGGTATAATACATGGCCAAGAACACTGACAAACTCCATCCTAAGCCTCCTACAAGAAGCAACAATGTTGAGACCTAGAACCAAATAATTTGCCAGTAATGGCTGAGTAATATGAGACTTTTAATGTTTATGGGGATCTGTGAATTTCACTAATTTGCATATTGCACAAATTATTTCAAGTTTAAATATGAATTTAAGTTATAAAATCGTTTTTCTCTGCTTTCCTCTGATTTTATTGCATTCTAATATCAGAAGGACAAGCACAATTTATGAGGCTCAGCAAATACTGTTTGGTAAACTAAACCTAACCCTTAGGGCTTCCTGGATGTGCTTAACTTATTAGTGAGAATTAATTTGCTGAGAGAATCCATCTTATTAACTGATTTTCCTGAGTCTGCCCTTGACCGGCAGGAGTGTGCTTAGATGGACTAGCAATTTCATTTGCACATCTGTGGGGGAACCTCATGGCTCCCCTCTCTCCTAATTGCAGCCAAAGTGTTTGATGACCCACATCAGTCAACCAAAGACACACACACACACACACACACACACACACACACACACCCTCTGGCAAGAATAAGAATGAGACCCCCTCAGGGTACAGTCAATTAAGCTTCTGACCCTTGGTTTCAGCTGGGGTCATGGCCTCAGGGTCGTTAAGATCAAATGGGGCTCGGTGACACTGAGCATGGAGTCTGCTTGGGCTTCTCTCTCCCTCTGCCTCTGCCTTCCCTCCTGGCCCCCAGCCTGCCTAAAATAAGTCAATCAATCTTCTTTAAGGAAATGGGCCCCCCCACCCCACTCAGAGACATCTGTGCAGGCAGATCTGGTTATGCTGAAGGAGAAGAAAATGAGTTTGAGAGACTTGTTTGTTTCTTGGTTTCCAAACGTTCATTCCATTTTTTTTTTTTTTTTCGGATTAGCACCTGGGTATCCTTTACAAGTTATCCTTTCCTCATTGGACCCAGTTTGATCTAAAGTGCCCAGGCGTCTCTTAGGCAAGAGGCAACCATGTGATCCAAACCAGGCTAACTGGACACTCTGTTGCTGAAATTTGAACTTCAAGCCAGCATAGACCTGGGGAGGCCATGGTCCTTCCGAGGCGCTTATATTTGATCATGTTCTGCAGCTTCCATGTATTTGCTGTGAGCAACCCAGTGTCTCGCCAATCAATTCTTCAAGTCAGAGTTTCTCAAGTTTGAAACAAAAGAACCTTAATTAATTACAAGTGTGAGAGTTAAAGCTCAGAGACGGTCAAGGATATTGTGAGTAATATATATATGTTACACACTCACATTTTTAATGATATATTTTAAAGTGGAAAATAAGTCTTATAATAATATAATCAGATAAGTTAATTCAAATGTTATGCTTGCCAGCCTTACAAAATATTACCTTGCATCGTTGTGCAGTATATTTTAATATCTTTAAAGTGGAAAATGCCATAATAAAAAATAAAATACAATTCTTCATTTGAATTTTCTTCTGTATCCAAAAAGCCCCTTAGGAAAATATTTTAATGAGGCAAACTTGGGATAAGTTCCAATGAAATAAAACCACCAAAGCCCATGTCTAACTTCCTTATTTCTTTTTCTGAAGTGCTAACTTGCATATAACTGATAATTTACATTTTCATAGGTTGTTAATAAATAAATTATAGGAAATAGAATTCCTTTGTGTAAGTACTATACCAAATGAATTCTGCTTTAACATCTCAGTGGTATGATGGGCTTTTTTTCCCCCAGCATGGTTAGACTCTAACATTATAAACTTCTGATTATTCTGTCGCAGAGTGTTAATGCGAATACAGAGTAGCTCCCCAATGAGAAGTTAGAGTAAAATTCCTGAATGCCTTCAAAATTGTCGGAGTCAGTGCAGTATTAGATAATGGATCAATTCTACACATGTCCTAACTCTCACCTTGATCAAATATCTATTTTGAATGTTATCATTTGTCAATGTCATTTACTAGAAATTGCCTTGCTTTTATAAAACTGTATTGTGTGTGCAGTGATGGGTCATGCAAAAGAAACAGGGGCACTTTCAATTCTTTCTATTGTCTAAAGAAAATTACTCTAGCAGCTGTAGGGAGGATGCACTGGAGCCAGGAGAGTGGCTTAATTAATTCCCAACATATTTTTTGGCCTTTCAGTGTCTTTAGAAGTATCATATTTTTGTGTAAAGCACAAAAGAGAGTCAGAATTTGGCAATTTATACTGAGCAAAATATTATAATATTCAAGTGCTCTAGCAAAATTTNGTGCCACCCAGGCGCCCCTGAAAATTTTTTTTACATAAGTGTAGTCTTTCAATAGTTAGCAGAATCTAGAATCATTTTCTCCAAAAGGACAAGTAATCTTTAATTTATTTTTATATTATTCCTAGTTTGGTAAGGCTCTGGCAATATGACAAAAATCCATCTTTCCCATAAAACATTAAAGGTTAGTCCCAGAATATAGATTAATTAGTAAGAAAATTTACAAAATTAAAATGCATTTTTTTATACACAAAGTGGAGAGCCAATGATGTTCTGACTTCAATTATTTTTTCCCAGTTTTATCCCGTTTTCCTAAGGAAAGTTATCATTGACACTATTCTGCAAACTTTTAACTTTCCTTTGGACATTCTTTCTTGCTTCATCACCAGATAATTTAGCATCTATCTCCTTCCCCTCCTCTACCAACTGGGGAGAGGGCATGTGCTAAGTTGCTTTCCGGTAAAATGAAAAAAACAATCAGGTAAACATAAATTTTTGTGGGTTTTTTGTTTGCGTTTTGTTGTTTACCAATAGAAGCAGTCACGGTAGTTTAAGAACTTTTATCCTAAATCCTTCATCACAAAGAATGTAATGACTGATTATAGCCAAATTTTGTAGAAAGAGCGTGGGATTTGGAGTCAGGGGCAGATTGTGCTCCTGGTTGTACCAGCTGTGAACCTGAACAAATGTGCGTAAGTTAGTGAACCTCAGTTTCCATAACTGAAAAAGGACAACAAGAAAACACTCTCAGAAGATTTTTGTAAAATCCAATTCGCATCAAACATGTAATGTTTGCACTGGGTGGTGTTCAGGNAAGTTAGTGAACCTCAGTTTCCATAACTGAAAAAGGACAACAAGAAAACACTCTCAGAAGATTTTTGTAAAAACCAATTCGCATCAAACATGTAATGTTTGGCACTGGGTGGTGTTCAGTATTTGTTAGCTTCCTTCTGCTTCTTGTGATGGTGAAAGAGGCTTCTCTCGGGGAGCATTTCCCAAAATGTGCTTGGTAGGTGGGAAATAGGAGCTATGCAGGAAAGGATTCCCCGTCCCCATGAATGTAAGACGTGTTTTGTCCAACTGAGTTTTTACCGTAGGGCACTTTTCATATCTCTTCATGTGACGTTGCAAATTGCAAAACTTCATTGTGAATTGTTCCCAACATGTTAAGATGTTAAGTTATGTTGATAAGAAGAACATACATAGAATTAACACAAAAATCCGATGCCATTCAAGATTAATCTCTGCAAGACAGAGGCATAAAATTCTAAATTTTCAACTAAATTTAGATAAATTAGGCTTATTAAAAGATTAGACCAAACACAGAAAGGGTTATGATGTTGCATATCATTAAGATTAACTTCCATAGGATGGGACAGGGTAGAAGGACAAAAAAGGAGGTACACAAAAAAGGAGGTATATACCCTGATGGGATGGACAGGTGCAGATGATGGGGGGAAGCCCAGCCCCGTGAATCGGTGTGATATGCCAAATAGAAGGTGACCCATACAAGGGAAGATCAATTTTGATGTAAGTCCCAGGAAAATCCAACAAGGAGTTACAATGGTGTTCAAAGCGAACATAACTAGAGATGGATCAAAGCATGCAAATCAAAAGGGCTTATCCTGATCCAGAAAGAGTGAAACAAAATGGAATATCTGGACACATTCTGAAAAAAATTGTCTTACAAAGATAAGGTAATAATCATGAATTTAAAAATAATTCTCATACAAGTTTCCAAGCAAAAGAAAATCAATCGGTCTACAAAGGAACAATAGAGGGATACCAACCAATCCTGGACAATGCAACATACAGGAAGATAATGGAGTAGGACTTGTCTTTTTTTCTTTACATTATACTCTTATTTTTCATTTACCTTTTCACTCATCTTTCAGTTATCAATGTAAATAACATACTGAATGTATACAAATAATACACTGAAGTTATATTAAATTTTATATAAATTGCTCTATAATGTCCTAACAACTTATTATAAGGCAATTTATAAATGCCTCATTTGGGGCGCACCTGGGTGGCTCAGTCGGTCGAGTGTCTGACTTGATTTCAGCTCAGGTTATGATCTCGGGGTGTGAGATAGAGCCCACGTCAGGCTCTGTTCTAGGCTAGGGTCTGCTTGAGATTCTCTCTCCCTCTTCCTCTGCTCCTCCCCGCCTGTGCTCTCTCTCTCACACACAAATAAATAAATCTCTTTTTTAAAAATTAAAAAATAAAAAAAATGAATACCTTATTTCTTAGTAATATATATTTGCACTTCTAAAAATACATTTAAGTTTTACCATATCTATGGCTAGTTAGAACGTAACAATGATACTGCAAGGAGCCTGTCTCTCTGAGAGTTTATCCTCCAATTTTGAAAATCGGAAGGTTTTATTACTTTTATAATATATAAGTCACAGTTGAAACCCAAAGACTAATTGAGTAAGAAGTGTTTATTTTTGAAACCTAAGAATATTTAACATTTTGGCCATTGCACAAAATCCTTTTTATAATTTTTATTCTATCTTGCAGTTCAAAAGAACTTCAAGTAAAACTCAGATTTCATGTTTATCTCCCTTAGAAAAACAAATCGCATCATGGAAGGAGAAACTAAATCACAAACGTGGATATAGAGTTCCCAATCTAGCAGAATTACAGCTTTTTATATGATTTTCTAGTTTGTCGGTGCCCTGATGAAGCCAAACTTACACATGCCACTTAATGTGGAGGAAGTTTGGTCGATATTCCAGAGTCAAGCAGCTCCAGGCACATTCTCGATATTCATGTCTGCAAGGCACCTCCAGTTTCCAAAAGACAATTAAATTGTTGATTGTTTTCATCCAAGTTCCTAATTAGGTTATTTTAAAAATTAGAAGTATAAATACTCCATAGATATACCCGAAGCTCTTAAAGTAGCAAGAAATTAGTGGTAAAAAAGCATAAAATCCAGATGTCTTTCCTTTATAATTAACCTGTGAAAACAACTTACATATAACTTACATATATTAAATATTACATATATTTTTTAAATAGAGCACAAAGTAGACAATGAAAATATTCTAACAGAAATGTAACAATGAAAGAAGAACTAAGCTTTTGATAAACCTACTTTTTTCTTCTGGTAACTTTCTAAAAGTTCTTTTGCACCAATAAACGTGCCACCTGGTACATTTCAGATTTTTTTTTTTTAGATTTATTTATTTTAGGGAGAGAGAGAGCACCAGCAGGGGGAGGGGCAGAGGGGAAGGGAGAGAATCTCAAGCAGACTTAGCTGAATACAGAGCCTGTACAGGGCTCAATCCCAGGACCCTGAATTCATGACCCTAGTGGAAATCAAGAGTCAGCCATCCAACTGAATGAGCCACCCAGTCGCCCCATTTCAGATTCTTTATAAGGGATATCCAAATTGATTGCTAAGGATGTTACATGTTGCTTGTAAAAGTTAGAAACAGTCATGCTGGTGTGGCATTTGCACGTTCTTGGATAGAGGTTTGCTAGAATCAGAATGAGAACTCAGAGTGTAGTAAGCTTAAAAAAAATTCTTTTCCCAGTCTCATCTAAGCTGCTCCTTCATGGTCTTCTGATTTCACTAGGCTCTGGGAGTAAGGGGAAAGGAGCTGGCAGACAGAGAGAAGATGGCAGGTTAATAGGTGAGGTTGAGAAAGGATGACATCTAGGAACACCCATTGTCTGACACATTTGTGACCAAAACCGATGCACTTCACTTACTTGAGAACCCCAGGAACATTACAGCCAGAAGCCAACTTCAGTGCCAGTGTCTCTGAAGACTTGAGGTCCTCTGGTAAATTCACGCCCATGACAAGCTACATGGTGACCATCAGCCAGGCCAGCTACCAGAAAACTTTCCTGCGAAACGCTGTCTGTATGGCTCATGGAATGAGTCATTGTGTTCTTTTCTGGAATTTTTGAATCTTGGCACACAGTTCACAGCCTAAGAAGTTTCTCTGTTCTTTACTAGCATCAGGTCAGCTCTGAGAACCCATAAGAGAAAGTGACTGTCTTTGCTCTGCTATACTGGCCTTCACCAAAATCACTGGATTTTCTTCTTTTACTCTTTACAAACTTTCTTAAGAAAAAAGCTGCATTTTTCCTTCACTTTTTCATCACTCACAATTACTGTCTTTGATTTTTTGAAGATGATACTTAACTGAGGACCTTCTCATATTGATCCAACACCAGCCATGCTGAGCCATGTGGCCCTTCCCTCAGGGGGTCAGGACTGTCTTCCTGAGCTTTCTACATGGCTGAGAGCACCTCTCTGAGCCAGACCAGCTCTCAAAAGTGAGAGAGGATCCTTAGAGAATTTTGAAAAGAAAATATTGCGACCCAATATACTTGCCAAAATCTTGTACCATGAGCTCCTATGTACAGGAGCTCAGAAAATATATCATCCATGTGAAAGTCTAAAAAAATATTTTAAAGATATTTTGGAGCTAAAGAATATCTTTTAGACAGATTAAATAGTAAAAAGGAAAATATAAAACCCTAAAAGCAATATTAAGCAAAATGGAAGAAACAATAACAGAAAACCAATACATTCGATATATAAAATGCAACCATAAATATGTAAATATAAATGAGGAAACGTGTAGGTAAACACCATAAATACCATATGTGGTATTTACTTGTAATATACAAGTGAATATTTTAAAAACAATATAAATATGTAAACATAAACCAGAAATATATATGTATATCAAATATGGTGGACAATTATCTAATATGTCTAACATATAAATAGTTTTAATAAATCTTTAAGAACACATTTATTTAATAAATATTTGTTAAGCACTTATTTTCAATGCTACCTAAAATGAGCCTGGAATCTTCATATATTACTAGTGAGAATGCAAATTAGCTCACCTCTTCTGGAAAGCAGTTGATGCCACGTATCACGTGTTTTAATAATGCTCCAGTTTGATCCAGTAAAGTCCTCTTCGAAGAATCTAAAGAGCCAGTAATGTAATCAAAGTTCTACATGAGAGTTGTTAAATAAATTAGGAAACACATAAGAGCCATTTTGCCATTATTAAAATTATTTACAAAAATTTAACATAGTAGAATGTTTATTTAGCTTTAAGTAAAGAAAAGTCACCGTTTTAAAAAATGCACTTAGGGGCGCCTGGGTGGCACAGCGGTTAAGCGTCTGCCTTCGGCTCAGGGCGTGATCCCGGCGTTGTGGGATCGAGCCCCACATCAGGCTCTTCTGCTGTGAGCCTGCTTCTTCCTCTCCCACTCCCCCTGCTTGTGTTCCCTCTCTCGCTGGCTGTCTCTATCTCTGTCAAATAAATAAATAAAATCTTTAAAAAAAAATAAAATAAAAAAATAAAAAATGCACTTAGGTTCACAATTCAATATCCATAATTCTGAAATTTAGAAGATCCAAGTAATAAAAAATATTTTGTAACTCATTTAATAGCAAAATAAGACCTGAATTCATATGAGGCTATTTATAGTCTTTATCTTATTAATTCTAAACTTCAAACATTTCAGTATTATGTATTTGATTGAAGGGTCCTGCCCCAGACCACACTAGGGATACTGTGTAATATACAGTTTATACCATATTATCTTTTTATAGCTAATCAATTCTCAATTCCCAAGCATATTTTGGTTCTAAACATTTCAGGTAAGGGATTGAAGACCTATGCACAGTCTCAAATTAAAAAAAAAAAACAAACTCAGACATCTGTATATTTATTTTTCATTTTACCTATATGGATAGATGGAAAGAAGGAAGGAAGGAAGGAGGGAAGGAGGGAAGGAAGGAAGGGAGGGAGGGAGGGAAGAGGAAAGAGTGCAGGTATGAAAAAGGAATTTTTCTAAAATAGTAGTAGTTATCCATGAACAGTGGGACTATGGGTGATTTCATTTTCTTTTCAATGTTCTGAATTTTCTAAAATAAGCAAGATTTTGGAACAAAAAAAATTTTAAAAATTACAAAAACATTATTTTGGGAGTTATTTTATATTAGAAGCTCTTCATGGAAAGCACAAAGATAAATTTTTTAACCAATTCAGTGTTTGAATGATCACAAATTTAAAAATAGTGAGGGGCATATTAATGGATTCAGTATAAAAATACATGTATACATATATAGTTAATATTTAATTTTAATTTAGGTTGTATTTCTGTAGTCAGGTAAATACACACACACACACACACACACACACACACATTACATCTGTACAATTTTCTCCATGAGGTCTACCCTGTCCATCTCATTTAAAAAGGCAACATAGGGGCGCCTGGGTGGCACAGCGGTTAAGCGTCTGCCTTCGGCTCAGGGTGTGATCCTGACATTGTGGGATCGAGCCCCACATCAGGCTCCTCAGCTGTGAGCCTGCTTCTTCCTCTCCCACTCCCCCTGCTTGTGTTCCTTCTCTCGCTGGCTGTCTCTATCTCTGTGGAATAAATGAATAAAATCTTTNCAGGCTCCTCAGCTGTGAGCCTGCTTCTTCCTCTCCCACTCCCCCTGCTTGTGTTCCTTCTCTCGCTGGCTGCCTCTATCTCTGTGGAATAAATGAATAAAATCTTTAAAAAAAAAAAAAGGCAACATATCTCATGCTCTAGATTTTCTCTCATACTCTTTTTCTCCCCACTTGCACTTACTACCTTCTATCATAGTATATTTATTAATTTATTAGGTTTATCACCCCTGCTAGAACATTAACTCACAAGGGCTTGGATCTTTTCTCTCTTTTGTTCACAAACATATCTCAAACACCCAGAACAGTGCCTGGAACATACTGGCATTCAGTGCCTATTGTTGCATTAATGAAGATATAAATAATTCCGAAATACTCAGTAACAAAGAGAACAACACACATTTCAGTAATTCATAGAATCTCAGAATTCTCAGAATCATATCATCGGAAAGAAGCCTGAGCTCTGTCTAGTACAGACAAATATGGCTTAGCTGAACACGGTTTTAGAGCATTACTCACTAGTAGATAGGCTCTCCAAGTACAGTATTTATTTTACGCTAAGAAATGTTTATAACCAGTTTCTAGTAGAAACTTTTCTTAAGGTTTGCCTTTCTTTATTGTTTTTCAAGTTTCCAAAGAGAAGATTAAGAACTCTTGTCGTGATCCTAATCGTGGGATCCTGGCTTAGTGATTCATTAAAATAACATCCCTTTGACCCTTTAATCTTGTCTGAGAAAAAAAATCCTATAATCTAGTTTCCCAGGATAATGTAGACCATAATAAGAATATGAAGTATGGATGAAATTATCTACATCAATTTCCACTATGTTATCTACACAGTCTCCATCCTTTGACAGTACTTTTAAGTTGAATTGGTGGAACCCAAAGAGCTTAAGATTCTCCCTGAGAACAAATGGCTTCCTTCTCATCTCCTGTGCCTGTTCTGCCACAGGATGCCCCACCCCAGGAGCAGGCACACACAAATGGAGCTAGATGAAGTTGTGTATGTGTAAGCACAAAGGACACATGCAGTGGTGCTGGGGAAAGAGGCAGCTGGGCCAGACTCTAGCTCTCCCAGCATTCTGCAGGCCAAGTCATAATCTGTCCCACACTTTGTATACACTAGCTAGGGAGAGTGGCCAGAAGATCATAGGCTGCCTTTGCCTTTGCTAATCTGAAGTCACAGATTAAATTCCCAAATAGCAGAAGGGATAGATGAAAACATTGACTGGATAGTTTTGTGGGGTTTTTTTCCTTTTCTTTAGTTCCCCTAAGTGTATCTTTCACTTATTCAATTTTAGCATGGTTATTTGCAATAGTAACACATCCTTCTATGTTTTCAGTTCTTATCTTTGCCAACCTCAGTCTACGATTTCATTTGAGCAATCACTTAGAATTTTTGAAGTGGTCTGTCTCTTGTATATCTAAGTCCCTTTGCTNTAGCATGGTTATTTGCAATAGTAACACATCCTTCTATGTTTTCAGTTCTTATCTTTGCCAACCTCAGTCTACAATTTCATTTGAGCAATCACTTAGAATTTTTGAAGTGGTCTGTCTCTTGTCTATCTAAGTCCCTTTGCTTTTGTAAAAGAACACAAAAGGCATATGTGAAAAAAAAATCTGGAGATCCAACTAGCTACAAATCAAATAATAAATAGACTCACCCGGAGTCTTATTTCAAAGCTACTCTTTGAACTCAAAATTTTGGCCTAAATTTGAAGATTCTTCATTATATGGAATCGCTGTGTTTCAGAATGTTGACTGTGTTATAAGGCTAATGCTGGTGATTTAGTTGTTGTTGGACGCGATAAAATTAAAGGTATATTCCCAAGCAAAAACTCCAGGGAGAATTGAATTTTAAAATTTCCAGCAAAAAGAAACTATCAGGTTCAAAAATGTGCTTGCTAATATTCTTCACAGTCATTTGAGAACTTGCAAAGATTTCTCAGATGAGATATTTTCATTCTAGCATTGCTACCAATTTCCAGTAACTCTAAGGTTATGGAACTTGTCACATTCCCCCAATTTTTTGACCACACATTTGTGATTCTCCAATTTTAACATTTCTTTTACTTTTAATTAGGTACATACTATACAAATGAGTATCCTGTGGTGAATTCATATGGAAAGAATGTAAAAGTAAGAATTTGGAACTCTGTCTTCCTTGCACTTGTGTCTGAGCCTAGACCCAGAGCTGGAACATCATTTTCTCATCTTTCACACAAGGAAGATGAACTTGACCCAGTTTTTCTAAAAGTTTTCCCCTGAAGAAGCTCTAATGGCAAAGCAAAAAATGAAAATGTTTGCAACAAAGACACTCTTTGGAAGATTTCCATCATAGATAAAAAACTTAGCCCAGTGTTGCTGTCTAAGTCATGGTATATATTTGTTTTCATATATAAATACTGACTAAAATTGAGATGTAGGAAAGATGAGCCATGCATATTCTGTGACTCCACTCTATATTCCAGACATACCATATTTCTCAAGGAATATGCATTCTGTAGCTTAAAACTTGACAAAATAGTTTCTTCCTATTTTAAAATCTTAAGAATTTGTTTCTAATGATGTCAGACTGCAATATCATGCTTTGTCAATAGGTGCCACCACTTCATAGAATTTACCAGGATGTGCAAATTCTTTAGTTCAATATCCGTAAGTTAATTAAGTACATTTAAAAAGAAGCATCATAAAAGTAGAAGATGCATAAAGTAACTTATTTAAAATAAAGGTATTTTCCAACAGGAATCTAGAGAAGTAAAATTGCATAGATAGATGCTGTAAAAAAAAAAAGCTTTGTGAAATTTAGTGAAATCAATGAAGAATAATGGATGCATCTTAGGAAAGCATCCATTATTTTCGTGGAGTTTGGGAAACCGAACTTGCTATTATGATAGATTATGCCATATTCAAAGTTGAAATTTTTTTAAATAAAAAGATATGATTATTTCCAAATATATTTCAATCATTCTCTCATTTTTTTCATTTCAAATTTTTATTTAAATTCTAGTTAGTTGGCATGTATGGTAAAATTGATTTCAGGTATAGAATTTAGTGATTCATCCCTTACATATTACACCCAGTGCTCATCTAATGAGTGCCCACTTTAATCTCCATCACCCATCTAGCCCATCCTCACCCACCTCCCTCTATCAACCCTCAGTTTGTTCTCTTAAGAGTCTCTTATGGCTTGCTTCCCTCTCTCTTTTCCCCCCTTCCCCTGTGTTCACCTGTTTTGTTTTTTAAATTCCACATGTGAGTGAAAGCATATGATATTTGTCTTTCTCTGACTTATTTTGCTTAGCATAATACATCTTAGTTCCATCCATGTCATTACAAATGGCAGGATTTCATTCTTTTTGATGGCTGAGTAGTAATCCAGTACACACACACACACACACACACACACACACACACACCGCCTCCTCTTTATTCATCAGTTGATGGACATTTGGGCTCTTTCCATAGTTTGGCTATTGCTGATAATGCTGCTATAAACGTCAGGATACTTGTGCCCCTTCAAATCAGTATTTTGTATCCTTTGGTTAAATACCTAGTAGTGTAATTACTGGGTCATAGGGTGGTTCTATTTTTTAACTTTCTGAGGAACCTCCATACTGTTTCCAGAGTGGCTAACAGACACATGAAAATATGCTCAGCATCACTCATCATCAAGGAAATAGAAATCAAAACCACAATGAGATACCACCTCGCACCTGTCAGAATGGTTAAAACTAGCAACACAGGAAACTAACAGATGTTGGTGAGGATGTGGAGAAAGGCGAACCCTCTTACACTGTTTGTGGAAATCATTCTCTTTTTAAAGAAAAACATAATAATGACAACTGTTGTGGTGGAAAACACAGGGGATTTGGAGTCATACAGACTTACGTTCAATCCCAGCCCTTCCACTTACTGCTTGGACAATCTTACACAATTTACTTGACCTTTTCTTTTTTTAAATCAGAGTTTGTATATCTTAATTGTAAGGCTTACACAGCTGACAGAGTTTTTGGAAGATTAATAATGCATGTAAATCACCTGATGCATGGGAGGCATTCAAAAGGCAGTAGTTACTAGCGGTATCACATTTCAGCAAAGCCTCAGAATCTACATTGCATAAATATGGTGGTGTTGAACATTATTATTAATAATTATAATATTAAGTTATAATATTACTTTTAATATGTTCTGATGCACTATGAATCTAACATTTAAGAGGTAAATATATTTCCATATCAAACCAACTTCCATTTAGCTTTTCTATTCTTTTGTTGGAAACTGAAAATGTACTTAGATTTAACTAATCTGGTGACAAAACTTGAGGTAGGAAAAGAGACTTATTCCAAATGTCTGACACAAAGGCACTTAAAGCAATGGGCCTCCACAACGCTCTGCACATACTTCTCCTCCTGCTCTCAGGACACCCCAAGTTAGGCCATTTGCCATCGCTGTAGGTCAAAGTTCAGGGGTTGAAGGAATGAAGAAAAAGCACATTCTCTTCCCCAATCCCACCCTTGACATGGTAAACAACTTCAGCCTAGAGTTCCTTACAAAATTTTCCCCAGGCCTAAACAAACCAGAAAACAAAAGACCTGCGGAGGTGACATCCTCACATAAAACGACCTCAGAAGCTTCTTAGCAGGCTTGGACCTGACCAAGGTGACTAGGAAGGACCCTGCCCCCTGCTCCCGAGGGTATCATTCCCCATATGCTCTACGACACTGCCACCATCTGCAGAGCACATCCTGACAAGCGGCTGATTGTGTGACGTATGTAGCGTCAGCGTGGATGAAGCGCTGCTGGGCAATGGCGTCTGCGTGAGTTTGCCGGGGCTGCTGTAACAACGTACCACACACTGGGTGCCTTCAATGACAGAAATTTCTCGTCTCACGGGTCTGGAGGCTGGCAGTCGGAGATCAAGGTGCCAGCAGGGTTGTTTGTTCTGAGGGATGTGTGGAAGGATCTGGTCCATGCCTTTCCCCTAGTTTTTGGTGGTTAATTGATTTTTTTTTTTTTTTGGTGTTCTTTGGCTCATAGAAATAGCAGACCATTTTTGTCTTCATCTTCATGTGGTGTTCTCCCTGTGTGCATGTCTGTGTTCAAATTTCTCTTTTTTTGTAAGGACATTGGTCATATTGGATCAGTGGTTCATCCAACTCTAGTATGAGTTCATCCTAACTTTAATTATATCGGTGATGACCCTATTTCTGAATAAAATTATATTGTGAGGTACTAGGGTGGGTCTTTAAAATGTAAATTTCAAGAGGACACAATTCAACCCATACCAGTGTCCCTTTTGAAATGGCTTAAAGACACCCCGGTTCTATGGTCTGAATGTTTGCGTCCCCCTCCAAATTCTATGTTGTGGACCTAATGCCCAAGGTGATGGTATTAGGGCCTTTGGGAGGTGATTAAGTCATGAGAGCAGAGGGCTCATGAATGGGATTAGTCCCCTCACAAAAGAGGCTCCAGAGAGCTAGTTTGCCTTTCCACCACGTCAGGACACAGAGAGAAGCAGGCAGAAGTTCTACAACCAGAAGAAGTGTCTCACCAGAACACAACTCTGCTGACACACTGATCCTGGATTGCAGCCTCCAACTATGAAAAATAAATTCCATGTGGCACTGACTGAAGATAAGGAGAAAAGCTACTTTAAAGATGCCAAAGATAAGGCAAGAATTCTTATTTGGCAAATTGGAGAGCTCGCATGAGTGGCGGCAATAGATATTCTGACAGTGTCAGCCATTTTGCTTTGATGAAAGCAACAAACTTCCGTAGGGAATCCCTTCAAAGCAACAAAAATGAAGCCAGAAAAATGACAATCACCATCATTGTGTCATTTCTCGCCTCCAGGATCCTCGTCTTGCAGTTTCTTCAGGTTCTATCCCATTGGTTTCACAACACTTTTCAAAACGTTATTTGGTTGAGAAGAGAAAAACAAATTTATGCACGATATCCTTAGACTTTCCTAATGAAAACAGTCCTGCAGTAATGACCATTCAGTTTTGAATCTGATCTTTTTCTTGGACTCACTTAGGATGAGCACATTTTCTGAAGGCAAAGCATAAGGGAATAAACTGTGGGGACCGGGTCATCCTCCACGGTGGAGAAGCTCAAACACTCACAAAAGCTGAGAACATAAGGGTGCTGAGCACATGGTGAGTGCTTAAAACACCAGCTGCTTGACTGAAGTGGGCCTGGAGTGGGTCTTTCCCGATCAGTCCGTCTGGGATTTGTGGTTACCTGGCTCTAGCCCATATGCAGAGTGAAGAATGGCGACCATGCAAATGCTTGCATCGTGGGAAGAGGGCTAATCGAGGTGCCTTTGTGTGTACAGTGAAATAACACTCTACATTGGTCTTGGCGTTTTGCATTTATATGGGCGCATTCAAGACCTCACGCCACACCAGCATAGCGTGTAACTAGAAGGGGAACAAACACATTTTTTCCTGTATGACAGAGCCATCGCTAAAGGGTGCCATGGAGGCTGGGTCACATTGATCTCAGCTAGTCTTTATTTTACCATCTGGCTCCTTTTCTAGGGCTCCCTCAAAAGGGATACCCCTAACTAACCCATCAGGGCCTTCTCTCCCATACATCCGTCCATGTAGAAACAACAAAGGAAGTCAATTGTGCTGATTTTCTGTGTAAGGCCCCATACCAGGCTTGTTAGCAGAAGCCTCCTCCTTCACCCAGCCTGGCTGGCCTCCCCTGCGCAGTCAGGAGTCTTCATTTAAGTCCCTTTTAATGAGAGGAGCCGCTGGAACTCAATAGGCCCAACCTTCCTCTTAAAGGGCCTGAGCCCCACCCTCCCACCACAGCTCCTTCCAACAGCATTCCTAATAAGACTCGGTAATGTTTCCTATGATACTCATTCAGCGCCTCTACATTTTCATTTTTCAACCAATGGTGCTATTTTTCAGAATAAGTGTTACGTTAAACTTGTCCAGTTGAAAGAGGCCCGTATCACATACTGCTTTCCCAAATTAGCTTGTAGAATGAAGGCTACACATTAACAGACCAGTTTCTATACATAATATATACTAGTGAAGGCTTGGTGGCTCACAGATGAATACTGGCAACCCCTTCACCAGTTCGAGTTTATTCCATAGTAGTTCTGATCTACATATTATTTCATTGGGTTAAACCTGTTCACTGAAAAGGTGTGTTCAGTAGTCAAAGGAAGAAGAACAGTGTCTAACAGCTACTTCAGTCTCCAATTATTTCAGTGATTTATTTGGGACCAAAGAAGCCCCTTAATCTAGGAATACTTAAGTAATGCACGGGGGAGCTGTAGCTTGCTGAATCTCAGTGGTGGCTCTTTTGATTTGAGATCCAGGCGTGTTCCCAGACCTGCTTGTGGACATCACCAGGAAGTCTATTCTGTGCTAGTCTCTTTGTGCTTGTCTCCAACTGACAGTGCTCTTCAAACACAGTGGCATGTTCAAACATATATATAGCAGAGTGTGCTCTGATTGGTGACTGGTGCAAATACAGGCCCTCAGATTTACCTGCAAGGAATCTTCTTATCATCTAATAGAAAATTCAAAACCAACGTTTGTATTTTTCATGTCCTCCATTTATTTGGCATGACCCAATCAGCCTTGCTTCAAATGATCATCAATTCTCTCCCACTGAGGTAAAATTTATCAAACGCTTCCATATTGCACGTGTCATTTTGTGTATGAAATCTTCAGTAAGCAGGCGGGGCAAAATCGGTGAGATCTCTTCACGGCAGAGTGAGAGGGGCTCACGTTTACTCAAGTGTTGTCTTAACCCAGTGGCTTGACCACAATGCTTCATGAACCATCCAAAAGCTGTGAGTTTTGCCATTTAAACACTGATTTCCTCATTATAAGAAATGACACTATTGATGTTTACAAACAGTGGTTCTCAAAGTGTGGTCCCCAGACCAGCTGCACCAGCATCTGCTGGGAACTTGTTTGTTAGAAACACAAATTCTCAGGTCACACCCCAGAAGTTGAATCAGAAATTCCAGGAGTGGGAGTCTACCAATCTGTTTGAACAATCCCTCCAGGGGCCGGATGCACGCTGAGGTCTCATGTGCGAGGTGCTGAGCTCTCATGTGCGAGGTACTTAGCAGACAGCAGATTTTACGTGCACATGGATTGGATAACATAGAGAGTCTTGTGCTGCTGAAAGTCTTAATAAGCAATACATTGAAGACAAATCATCTTTTTTCAGCCTTTTGCCTTTACTCCAGAAATGGTGAAATATCAATATTTTCTTGTTTTCACCCAAATCCATTTTAGCCCATGAATCATATTCTCTGACACTGCAAGCCCTCTTGAAAAGACAGGGGTGAAAAATTCTAGGCTGTGGGAACACCAGAGATAGCAACATCAACACCAGTTTCCCCAAAATGACCCAGAGGCTGTGGGCCTCTTTTAAATATTTTAAAAATACGAATCTCCATGTGCAGGATTTTCTCTCTCTTCATTACTGAAGCTAAATCTCCTATTCAGAATGGGTTTTGCCCAAGGACTCTAGTCTCCTAATAGGCTTTCTTCTTGGAGCAAAGTCTCTTTAATCCTCTCAGGCCAACTCTAAATACAGCCACTCTAATCATCTTTTCTGTTGTTGTTTATGGACTTGACATGCCAGTCATTCCCTTTAATCTTTTCACGTGAGTCCCCAGGTTCAGGCCCGGAGCCCACATGTCCTGCGGTCATCTTGCATTTTGGTCCTGCGTGGTCTTCTCCATTCATTGACTATCTTCACCTAAACCATTATTTTATGAGTGTTCTTCGATTGGTCCTTTAGGTCCCTTATCTTTGCTTTTTTCTGGCATTGCTTTAATATCTGGCAGCTGCACCCGGCCTATAAGTAGGTAGGGTCCACAGTGACAGGGTGGATCCAAGACAGGATGAGATGAGGCCTGTCCCCTTGTATGAAAGAGGATCGAGGTTGCTGAGAGATCACAGAGAGAAGTCGGCTTGGCCAGGGTGCCGCCATAGCTTCACCATTGCTTGTGTGTTCTGAGCATTAGGACCCATCTCCAATTCCACCCCCCATGCCCTGCTTCGCACATCACTTCCACCCTTGGCAACCCCCCGCCATACCTCTGTGCAAGCTACAAAAGAAAGTGGTCCCTTTGAGCAGACCAATGATGAAAAGATACGCAGGACAGACGTTTTGCAAAGGGGCCCTGCCAAATGGACAAAACGGTGGCTCTTCCCTCAGGTAGAGGCNTCTTCTTGGAGCAAAGTCTCTTTAATCCTCTCAGGCCAACTCTAAATACAGCCACTCTAATCATCTTTTCTGTTGTTGTTTATGGACTTGACATGCCAGTCATTCCCTTTAATCTTTTCACGTGAGTCCCCAGGTTCAGGCCCGGAGCCCACATGTCCTGCGGTCATCTTGCATTTTGGTCCTGCGTGGTCTTCTCCATTCATTGACTATCTTCACCTAAACCATTATTTTATGAGTGTTCTTCGATTGGTCCTTTAGGTCCCTTATCTTTGCTTTTTTCTGGCATTGCTTTAATATCTGGCAGCTGCACCCGGCCTATAAGTAGGTAGGGTCCACAGTGACAGGGTGGATCCAAGACAGGATGAGATGAGGCCTGTCCCCTTGTATGAAAGAGGATCGAGGTTGCTGAGAGATCACAGAGAGAAGTCGGCTTGGCCAGGGTGCCGCCATAGCTTCACCATTGCTTGTGTGTTCTGAGCATTAGGACCCATCTCCAATTCCACCCCCCATGCCCTGCTTCGCACATCACTTCCACCCTTGGCAACCCCCCGCCATACCTCTGTGCAAGCTACAAAAGAAAGTGGTCCCTTTGAGCAGACCAATGATGAAAAGATACGCAGGACAGATGTTTTGCAAAGGGGCCCTGCCAAATGGACAAAACGGTGGCTCTTCCCTCAGGTAGAGGTAGCCCTCAGGACTCAGCACGTGCAGTAGGGGCTGGATTTCAAGGCCCTTTGCTACCACCACCTGTCCTCAAGCCTTGTTTCTTGCTAAAATTGAGCACCCCAACCCACGGTGCTGCTTGTCTTTTCCCCCATTGCTTACTGCTCTGTCTAAAGCTGTGGTTCCCGACGTATGATTCTTGGGCCAGTAGCACTAACACCTAGAAATGGGTTAGAAACACAAATTCTCAAACCATGCTATAGACCTTCTGGCTCCGCAGGCAGCAATCTGTGGTTCCATAAGCCCTCCAGATGATTCCGATGCACTCCTAACTTTGGAAACACTGGAAGATGCCCAGCACATGACAGTACTCAGTAAATGTTTATTGGTTGGATGAATAAATGAATTTTTCCATCAAAATTAAACTCAAGCATCTCTGTGGCAGCCGCCCTTGAGTATAGCCTCCCCCAGCCTCCATCTTGTCTGGCTGTGCCCCCTCGTAGGACTCTGTATCACTGTGTGATGGGATGTAATGCACTGCGGGAAATCTTTCATTTACTTGGCTCTTTCCAAACTTCAGCTGGCACTCCTTAAGGGTAGGAACTGTGCTCCTGGACTTCATTTCTGTACCCTGAGCACAGTGCTTGGTCCACAATAGGAACTCAATTCTCGTGGTAGGAAGCAAAGGAGAAAGAGACACAAATAAGCAACGAGGCAAAGAATAAAGTAGTCACCAGGCCAGGAATTGGTCCCTCCCCAAAGGGTCCTAGGCTAGCCATTTTCTTTGTATAAAATTCCAATCAATTCAAAAACTCATGCTCAAAAATGTCTTTTCTTATTGTGCCTGAAATAATGTGCCATTTTCTCTTGTTCAGTGGTTTTGCTTACTCCTAGTTAAATAATAAAATTTGTTTATTAAAATATTCAAGCTCCAGGACGCCTGGGTGGCTTAGTCGGTTAAGCATCTGCCTTCGGCTCAGGTCATAATCGCAGGGTCCTGGGATGGAGCCCCACATTGGGCTCCTTGCTCAGATGGGAGCCTGCTTTTCCCTCTGCCTTCCACTCCCTCTGCTTGTGTTCTGTCTCTCTCTCTCTCTCAAA